>NW_028281131.1:240000-355000 GCF_059751285.1 Brachycentrus maculatus
TCTTCCAGCCTGTCAATAATAAACCAGCAATGGTGGTCGTAGTTTATTCCTTATAAAGCTGTTTAAAATTAAAAGTGTGCAAAGTTGGAAGTAATAAAAAGGGAAACTGTGTGACTAAATACAATATTTACATGTTGACATCTCAACATAGATGAAGGAGAATATGGAAGTCTGATTATTTACAGGGTTTATGTTTGGCTGCTTAAATGATTACTTTAGACTCTGGCTATAACACCCAAGATGGGTGAAAAGCCATTAAAAAGAAGAAGGAGAAGAAGATTACTTTACACACGTGTAACATTCACCATTCTACCCATGATTGACAACCACACTATTAAATATTTTTGAACTTATGCATATTGTCTGCCTCAGTAGTGTAATGGTCAGCACGCTCGGTTGCCGTACTGGAGGTTCCGGGTTCGATTCCCAGGGGGTTGAAATAAATATGAATGATTTTTTCACTCTAATATTAATTAAATATTACCCTGGACTGGTACCTGAAGCGGGGGACAGATCACCTTTCCTTCGTGTGTCAACGATCAAAATAACACTGCGTTTATATGATGCAGTGCCCTATGCACCATTGGAATGCGGATACGGGTTCGAATGAATGTATATTTCATAAATCTTATGACGATTTATGTGTGAGCTCATTGAAGCCATCTGTGGTTGGTTTGTGAAAGCTTTAATCAAGGTAGGATTCAGGGGCTAGGATATGCCAATTCTCTTATTTTATGGACGTTCCGTTAGAAACTTTTTGACAATGTTACATAATACGTCTATATTTATTTAAACGTTTTTAATGTTACCTAATTTATGTAAGAACACAAATTTTACATTTATTTTTGATATATCGCAGAGACAAAACAATTTTTTACAGAATAAAATATTGTTTTAAATATATATAAGGCTTATATTTTTTAATAATTAGTGTTATTTTAATTGCAATATTTTTATCTCATCACCCGCCGTGCCGGCAGAGAAAACATCAAACGAATCATTTTCATATTAAAACCAACCATTTTAATTGAATTTCCTCAATATTGTCCAATGAAATCATATTCACAAAACGATGAAAGTTGTGAAAAAGACTTTTTAGTCCCAATAATGAAGTATTATTAGCAACATTATTAAAATACACGTTTAATTATTTATTTCACTCGCTTCGCAATTTATTATCAGTATTTTTCGGGAAGACGTGTTTGTTTTTTTTTTCAAATACAAAATGTATTTGAAACGCTTTTATTTATTAATTAAGATGTTTGTCAGAATTTGTAACTGTGTCGTTGTAAAATATTTTAATGATGTATACGTATCCTTAAGACTTTTTTGACTCATCTGTTACTTAATATTTTTTTTACAAAAATATTTTAACTACAAATACTCGTACAATGTTTTAATTTGTACGAAAAGATGAAAACATCTGTCGTTTTTGAAACTAGTCGTAAATAAAAATAAAACTGTGTTTTGAATATTGAAAGCATTAACTTTGTGGATCATATTGATATGTTATTTCGAGAAATAAAAAATACTTTGTGTTCTGATCACAAAACTTTGTGTTCTGATCTCAGAACACAAAGTATTTTTATTTCTCGAAATAATATATGAATATGATCCACAAAGTTAATGCTTTCAATATTCCAAACATAATATTGGCGAGTACGGCCAGCAAAGCAAAAATGTATAAGAAACAGACTGGGAAATACAGATTGGTGTGTCTAAATATATATATATATATATTTTAAATAAATGTCTAAAACATAAAGTGATTCCGAAGTTCATTAATTATAAAATCAAACCCAACCTAAACAGACTTATCCCCTTCCTTGCTCTTACCCCTCCTTAAAACACCATTACCCCCACCCCTACCCTTTTGAAACCCAACAACTTGTACACTGTTTTTATATATATATATATATATATATATATATATATATATATATATATATATATATATATTTATATATATATATATATATATATATATATATATATATAAATATAATATATATATATATATATATATATATATATATATATATATATATATATATATATATATATATATATATATATATATATATATATATATATATATATATATATATATATATATATATATATATATATATATATATATATATAAATATATATATATATATATATATATATATATATTTATATATATATATATATATATATATATATATATATATATATATATATATATATATATATATATATGTATATATATATATATATATATATATATATATATATTATATATATTTATATATATATATATATATATATATATATATATATATATATATATATATATATATATATATATATATATATATATATATATATACATATATATATATATATATATATATATATATATATATATATATATATATATATATATATATATATATATATATATATATATATATATATATATATATTTAGTAATAAATGAAACCCTGAAGAGGGCAACAGGTTGTTGCCGAAACTAGTTGGTTAATAAAAATGTGAGTGGATCAGAGTATATCAACACAAAGTATTTTTATTTCTCGAAATAATGTAAAAATAAAACTCATTAAAGTGGTATATTCAAGTGTTTAATTTTAATAAAACAAATACTCGTTATATGTACGTATATCTACTACTTCACTGTCTTGTATAATGGATCTTTAAGTTATCTCCACTGTTCCTGATCTTTCGACAAGTTGAAGATATTATTTTTTTAAACTCTTTCTTAAATCAGTTATTTCAACTAAAGATATCATTTACAAAATTTTACTGAAAAACGACAATATTTTCGATTAAGCATATATACAACTTTTCGAACAATCGTGGGTAAAACGGTGATGTTTCCTAGTGCTTAAAGTTATCATTTAGACCAGCCAATGACATGATATAAACCCTTTAAACATTTACAAATATATTGAGGTATGTGTGAAGAATAAATTTATTTTAATCTTTGTCCGGAGTAAATAATTCGATGGTAGAGAAATTCGGGCGATGACTAAGAGAAATAGAGAAAATTAGAAAACTTACTATATGATGTTGAAGAAGAATGAATAACACATTGGTTTTAAGATGAGCGAAAGAAAAAAATATCCTTCAAGATATAAAAATAAAAGGTAAGATGATAGGACATGTAGAGCGACACAATCACTACCATGATAGAAGAAAAAATAGGAAGGAAATACAGGAAGAATAATACCTACTAATCTGGATCAGTTTAAAGATAAGGGAGTCGTGTGATAAGCTGAAAAACAGATTTTCAACAAAGAGCGGTAGAAAGTGCCATATACCCCTTAAGTAAAAAAAACCTTCATTATATCCATTTTTAAGGTAAAACAATAAAATATTTTTCTAGAATTTTCTTTGCTTCGGGGTCGCAGAAAGCTACCGCAATGAAAAGCTTAAGAAGGGTTCGGATTAGTGGAAATTTGAATCTATCTACAAAAATACCCAAAGAGTCCAGAGAAATCCTGGAATGTAATATACGTATAAGTACAAGCAAGGAATCTCGTCTCAACTTCAATATGTATATATTTCAGCAGCCATGTCCTTAGTTTCAGGTGGTGAGTTGAAAGTTTTAAAGTTTTTGTAAACCGGTAAGTGTGTTTTAGTAAAAGTTTTGTATTAGCATACAAATGTGTATATTCCCAGGTTACTAGCAAGAGGAGGAGGTCTTTGAAAGTGTGGAGTGAAACAGGACACAGATCACAAAGGAACATCAGAGAACTGCCCGCGGTGGAACACAACTGTCAAAAAGTTTCAGTTTCGGAAATTTCAGCACTTCCGATGCTTGAGTCTATCAATAAACTATAAATAAAACCTTTACATGTATGTTGTATATATATATATATATATATATATATATATATATATATATATATATATATATATATATATGTATGTGATGGTTAGTTAGTTAGTTATATATGATTTAGCACTAGCGATGAAATGATGAGGATGTTGAAACACTATAATAAAATGGCGAGTGATTAAAAATATTTACGCATATAAAATACATATTTTGTTTTTTAAATAACGTGTATTATTCCAAAAGTGATAATTTAAAAAAAACTGGTCTTAAAAAATACCGATTATGATGTGAAGGATTAGTCTTTTAATCTGATTCAATACTTAAGAGCAAACGCAGCATTGTATTTTCAATTTTTTACCATCGAGAAAATGTGCAATAATTTTCATCATTTAGATTTCGTTAATGCATTATATTAAAGTCAATTGTTTTAACATTTAAAGTTCTGCGTTGTATAAATATCAATGATTTTCAAAATGTATGTAATAGGCCTTTAAAAATTTTGCGTTAATGATCGATATCCACAGTTTAGTAATTATCGTGTTAACTACCGTTCTAGGCTCCATTCCTAGAAGGGTCAATATAAATATAAATAAGACTGATCACCTATCCTCACATAATTAATCACTAAAACGACCCTGCACCGATGCTTAATAGCGTTTAATTAATAATTTATAACAAGTGAAATAATTATGCCAAGTATAACAACAACAGTAAAAAATAGTATGTAGAGTTTTTTTGCTTATGGAAGCAAAAACTTAATGGAAGCTTTTATATGGATATATCTCTGATATTGGTTTATGATGAACATCATTTCTAGAGATTCGAATATCTAATATCGAGTTGACAAAATATTCGGCTTGGTGCTTATTGAAAATGTTTGAGAACCATTATATCTCCGCTGAAAGCCTCCATTATATTTTACCAACCACTGTTCGAAACCCACCCTTCAAAGCCTGAATCAAATATGAATGTGTTTGATCTAGTTTGATAACCGCTAAAGTAATTTACTGTAGATTGCTTTGATCGTTATATGACACCTTTTATTAAAAACATATTAGTTACATTTCTGCCATGAGTCATGTCATCATGGATGACGTGGCCGTATGCCCTAAGCTATTTAGTTTATTTCTTTTATTGAATGTTTTTCGCAGATACTTTGTGGCACATTTTATAAACTTTATAAAATATAACAAATTTGTTTTAACCACTTTTTATTGGTACACTTTATCCAACCGGTTTCGACAAGAATCATCATCAGGGTTCATGTACTAAATCCTAAAACATTTAAAATCTCAAGTCATTCGGAGTTGACGTATTTGCTACGCAATGCACAATAAAAACAACATTTAGGAGTTTTTTAAAGTGTATTTTCATATGGTGTACAGAGTGCGTGGAAGTTTTAGGTAAGGGAAGGGTTATTTACTACGAGTATTTAAATGTTTTAGAATTTAGTACATAAACCCTGATGATGACAAGGTTCTTGTCGAAACCGGTTGGATAAAGTGTACCAATAAAAAGTGGTTTAAACAAAGTTGTTTTATTTTATATAGTTTATTTCTACCTCCATTGACGATTTATTGCTATCTCTTTTTTTTTAAAAAAAAAAACAAGATTTAAGATACTTCTTTATTTATTTATTTGAGTCTCCTATTACGGACTTGTTTTAAAAGATCCGAAATACTTTTTAGACAAAAGTGGCTTATTAGATCTCATTATTGTCTTTTTTTCATTCACATTTTTTCGGTTAAATCCTTTAATCTTGAAAGTTTGACAATAGTCCAATGGAATTTTATCTCTTTCGACAATCACAAACCCCTGAAAGTAATAATCCCTTCTAACAGTTTTTAGGAGGCACGTGTACATCAATTCAAGAAACCGAGAAAGAATAAATGAGAAGCTTAATATTGTATTTTGGCCAATAAAGACAGTATTTTACAAAGGCAAATAATAATCTATCTTGTATTTGCAAACATATAATTCAAAAAAGGTTATTATACTTCATATCTTTCACTTTTGATATTTCAATCTGTTTATTTTTGGATGAGTTCTTTGGGAAACATATACCATAGTAACAAAAAATACCTAAATACCTACTTAGCGTCTCAACCCTTTGATAAATGTAAAGTATTTTAAATATATGGTGAATATAATACTTACGTTCTTATAAAAAGTTAATATTTACCACACTCCTTTCAATATTTGATACATTATCCCTTAAAAAAAGACTTTTGGTGTATAAGGTGAACTATTTATCATCGTATTGTCTAGAAATATTACATTATCAAAATGTATTAAAAATCTGACCTTGTTATGAAAAGTCCACACAACAAAGATTTTAGACTGATCCTCATCCTCTGAATCCTATCTTCATCCTGTTAAAATCGTCATCTTTTATAGTAATGTGTCAAAAACCCTAATCAAACACACCCTCATACGTTCTGATAAACTAAATTTTAAAATATAATTAACAAATGAAATCAAAATATATACCTAACACTAGTTAGGTATATATTTACAAACCTACTTTTAAAAAATTGCTAATGGTGTATTTATGTACTGACCTAACACTATCCTTTTAAAAATTAAAGTAATGATATCCATATACTGAAAAAATGTTTTTTATTTAATTACTGTTAAGATAATAGTAAAATCCCCGTTTATTACTAACAACCAACCGTTGATCGATTTTTGACCTATGTATTTGATGGCAAAAAAATACAAGACGAAAAGTAGCGAAACATCGTTTTACATTAGTGGTTCGTTTAGAGTCGCAAAATTTTCATTTAGTTTGAATTAATCGTTTAAGAATATTTAAGAATTCTTCCATAGATATCGCTCACTCCTTTCAACAACGTCATATATCAAAAATCGACAATTTTCAGTTGTGCATGTTTTTGGAATGCCCCGAAAATGTACTATATCCCAGCAAAAGTGGCATATTTTTAACTTAATATTTACCCGCTACAGGGCAGAAAGGGTTGTTTTTACATTTTGAAGAAAAGGTATTGTTTAATTATTTAAAAAAAAAAAACTAAATACTTTTCAAATGGAGAAAAAACATTCAGGTTTTACCTAAAAAGATCTGTTGCACAGTAAAAAGTTCAATAAGTGACTTTATATTTATTTTTAATATATTTGATCATATTTTTGAACTTTAAAAATGATCTCCTGAAAATTCAAGTTAGTTTTGATATATGACGTGAGCTTTGATATATGACGTGAGTTTTGATGAAAGGAGTGAGCGATAAGTCAAAATCAGTTAACCATTGTTTATTTTATATTTTATTCTATTTTATAATTATGATAATGTGCTCGCATGATATTTCAAACTATCTCATAAAAAAATATTAATATTGTTATAAAAATTATAAATATTATAAAAATTTTAAAAACCATAAAAATATTAAAACAAATATTTCATACTATGGTTCAATAAGATGGGCATAGTGAGACACGACAGTTGAAATTTAACTATCATAAATGTGTTTTTTAATTTTTTTCTTGTTCATGGTTCCTGCCTGGAGTGAAATTTAATCGGGTCATAACAGGTCGTATTATTGAGAAAATACCTCTCTTTGAAAAATAAAGTGACCCGTTGTACGGAACCTTCGTCACGTCCATAAACCACAGACAAGTTTGTAAAAGTTCCGATTTCATTTTACGACCGAAACGGAATCACAACTTCAGAATCGTTACAAAATGCAGTGGAACCGGAATTTATATTAGCGAGACGCTTTTTGTGTTTACTTTACCATACCTCGCTCCATTGGGCGCCAGGGTAGATGCAGTAGAGGGTGTAGCGGGTATAGCGGGCCTGGGTAGGTAGGTAGGTACCCACCTACCCTGGATTGCACTAATAGGTAGGTGCTTTACGTCCCTTTTGTGATGTTCAAAGTCTTGTTTGTGGAGTTGAACGGTGGATATCTAAACCTTATTTATATATTATTATTTACGTTTTTCGATGGTTTTTAACTTAAGTCGACATTTTCGGTGGAAACTTTATTGTAAGCCGTTATATGAACGAACTTGTAGAGTTATTTTGGAAATTACAATGTGCAATTTTCATTACGCTAAATCTCGTAAAACTTTAACACTTTTATGATCTTTTTTAGACAATTAATATAGGAAAATAATCGTCCTGTATTTATTGCACATTTTTAATTTTTGGGCCAGCAAATTCAATAAAACGATCTGTGTTAGCAAACATAGAAAATAATCAACAAATTGATCAAAAATAAATACTGACTGAAAATAAGTTATTTTCTGATGACAATTTACGGATTTAATTACCCGTGAATAAATTTAAGTAATAAAATAACACATTTCCGTACATATTCAATTTTCAAAGCATTAAAATTTTAAAATTCCACTGTCAAATTAAATATATAAATTCACTCAGTTAATTTAAATTAATTCAAGCAGATTTTTTGCTTTGTTTATTTTAGTTATACACATAAATTAAATTTATAATAATGAGTTCTAACTAGGATTTCCCCACGCTGAGGGAATATATTAAAATACTGTTTTAAAATGTATGAATTAGTAACTTTTTTCATGAGGCATGCAATCGTGGAATTCATGTTTTATCGGTTTTTCACATTTTTTCTCGACCTCATAAAAAATTGACACTTATTTTGTACAACGTTTTTATTTATTTATTATTATGCTTTAACTAATAAGGACAAAATCATTTTAATACTTTTATTCTTGACCTGCCCAAAAATTTCACTAATTTTGGATTTAAAAAAATTATTATATTATTTTTTGACATTTCATCAAAGATGAAGAAGAATATGGAAGTCTGGGCATTTACGGGGCTGACGACCGTCGTACGCTGGTTTAAATGATCACTTTACACACGTGTAACATTCACCAATTCTACCCATTATTGACAACCACACTACTCAAATTCTTGGAAGTTCCATATATAATATATATATATATATATATATATAATATATATATATATATATATATATATATATATATATATATATATATATATATATATATATATATATATATATATATATATATATACATATATATATATATATATATATATATATATATATATATATATATATATATATATATTTATATATATTTATATATATATATATATATATATATATATATATATATATATATATATATATTATATATATATATATATATATATATATATATATATATATATATATATATATATATATATACCGTCGTACGCTGGTTTAAATGATCACTTTACACACGTGTAACATTCACCAATTCTACCCATTATTGACAACCACACTACTCAAATTCTTGGAAGTTCCATATATATATATATATATATATATATATATATATATATATATATATATATATATATATATATATATATATATATATATATATATATATATATATATATATATATATATATATATATATATATATATATATATATATATATATATATATATATATATATATATATATATATATATATATAAATATATATATATATATATACATATATATATATATATATATATATATATATATATATAAATATATATATATATATATATATATATATATATATATATATATATATATATATATATATATATATATATATATATATATATATATATATATATATATATATATATATATATATATATATATATATATATATATATATATATATGAACCAATTTAGAAACATTATTCTTGAATCACTAGAACTTCACTAGAGATAATTATAATATCTAGTGTAATAAAAAGAAGCTTTTTACTTAGCAGAAACTCTTTTATGAGTTTGTAAGGTCCAAATCCTGGATTATAGTCACATACATGAGAAACACCAGAAAATTTCAATTTCATTTTTTATTATTTTAGCTTATAATTTGACCAGTTAATTTATTTACAACATTTTGAGTGTGTCCAAATACTTGTTCGCAAATTTATAATTTGTAATTATTATTGGAGATAAACCAGATTTGTGAACAAGTATTTGGACACATTCAAAATGTTGTAAAAAAACATATTTATGGTGGATAACAATATCCTTTTCTTAAATTATTACTCAAACAAAATGCACCTTCTAGCACAGATAATATCATGAATCACAGCTGCACTGTGTTGAATGTGTTTATTCCGTGACAATGTTCTTATATAACTCGAAAAGACATCTATGTATAAATAAGAGTACATCATTACGTAGGAGAAAAATATTTCTCAGAACAAAAGTAACATGCATTATATCATGCGCGAACGGAAATAGAGTCATCCTTTCGTAACATTTTTAACTGAAATGTCTGTGAACAAGAATTTTGTTGCAGTCAGCAAACAAGTAATGTTTTCAATGAAATATAAATATTTGTAATTTGAGTTATTTTATTTTATTTATATATTTGTTCGGGAATTGTACTGCTTTACATTTAAAAAAGTATATAATAAAAAACAGTTACATTGACAATAATAAACATTACATTAACAAAAAGAGTTACATTAATAAAAATAAAGCCAAATAATCAATTCCACATTTATGTTATAATAACTTTTAAAACATTAAGATTTTTTTTTAATGTGTCAGTTTGTGATTGAGGAAGGGAGTAAAAGAGTAAGGGTATGGTATAAAAAATAGAATATGCAGGAAGGAAAAAGAAAGGAGAGGAATTAATGAGAGTGGTTATACTTGGTAAATACCAGTATTTGTTAAATGTATTGTAATAAGTGTTTCGATGCATTCCGTATCCTTTTCAGATTTGAAAATGATGCGGAATGCATCGAAATACGCGTCATATTAGATTTTTAGAAAAAGTGGTATTTTCCGAGTAAAACTAATATTAAAATGGATAGATTTTACCACAATATGACTCCCGAATTAAGAGATCTTAAACTTATAATCTTGTGTTTTTAAATAGGTATATATCTCAATACAGATAAGGAAAAATATGGAAGTCTGGGTATTTACAGGAATCGTGACCTGTCATAGGCTGGTTAAGTGATCATAGGTAGAATGGCGAACGATACGCGTGTGTGAAGTGATCACTGAAACCAACCTATGACAGTTTGTAATCCTTGTAAATTCCCAAAAATAGCTTGATATAACTGAGTGTTTCAAATACTTGATAGTGGTTTGGTCTGGAGTTGAAATAATAGACGGATATTATGAGGAGATGCATGAAGACACTGTAGTGTGGCGTTCCTGACTCTGACTCTGCCTACCCCTGCGGGGAAGCGGCGTGATGGTGAGTTCAAACTTTTTAGTGAGGACAAACTTTTAAGTGGATTTCTGAATATAACTGTTTTGAATTTATATATACCTATTAACAAAATTTTTATTAAAATAATAAGATATTTCACTCCCTTTCAGCGCTCATAATGACTTTTTTCAACAGGAGAAAAAAAACGTTTTTCAATTAAGATAATAAGTTTTTATTTTTTTGCTTTTCACAATTGGTTTTTATGCTCGACACAAATCTATATATATACAGGGTGGCACAAAATTAATCACCCAATCAGAAGATGTTATAATTTTTGCAAATGGCGTCATATCGCTCACTCTTTTCAAGAACGTCATAAATCAAAAAACTTGATTTTTAAGGAGAACGTTTTTAAAGTTTAAAAATATAATACAATAAAACCTGAAGGTTTTTTCTCCATTTAAATTTTTATAGTAAATTTTAAAAAATAGTTAAACAATACCTTTTCTTCAAAATGCAAAAACAACCCTTTCTGCCGTGTAGCGGGTAAATATTATGTTAAAAAAAGGCCTCTTTTGCTGGGATATGGTACATTTTCAGGGCATTCGAATAACATGCACAACTGAAAATTTTTGATTTTTTATTTATGACGTTCTTGAAAGGAGTGAGCGATATGTCAATCAATTTTGAAATTTGTAAACTAGACAGTTGCAGTGAAAAACAGGTTGCGATTTTTTTTATGAAAAACTTTTTCACTAAAAAATAAAACGATATTGAGGGCTTTAAAAAAATTATGTTAATTGGAATCTTTTCCATATCCTTCAAGTGGCTGCCACCAGTGTTGACACACATTTGTACCCGTTTTATTAATTTGTTTGTATACTGCAAATGTCAAGTTCACAAAGTTCAATATGATTGATGTACGACACCATTTGTAAAAAGTATAACGTCTTCCGATAGGGTGAATAATTTTGTGCCACCTGTACACGAAAATTAAAGAGAGTTATTTTCAGTATTTTCCACACGGCTCCATGAAGAAGTTACTTATTTCATCACAAACTTTAAATTGCATTTCAACTGCACTGACAAACTGTGCATCCGTCTACATTATATAGTTAAACGTACGAGTGCACCTCTTTCGAAATTCCATGTCGTAAAACTGATGAGAAACACAAACATTTGCGTATGAATGATTGAAACTGTTAATTATTTAGTAGCACTAAAAATTTGTTTACTCATAATTAAATCATATTCATAGCTATACAGAGATATTTCTGCTTAATACTAAATTTTCATTTCATATTTCAAACCCTTATCCGCATCCGATGGTGCATAGGGTACTGCATCGAATTGACGCAGTGTTATCTTCATCGTTAATACATGACGGAAAGGTTTCTCTGCTCCTCCGCTTCAGGTACCAGTCCAGAGTAATATTTAATAAATATTAGAGTAAAAAATTACTTATATTTATTTGATCCTCTCCCTGGGAATCAAACCCTGGATCGCCAGTATGGTAGCTAAGCGTGCTGATCATTAATTACACTATGGAGGCGAACCTTATTTGTTATTTAATAGCACTAAAATATAGTTCATTCATAACAAAATGTTGCTCATACCTGTATAAAAATAATTCTGCCACATAGTTTACTACTAAAGATCAAGTTTATTTTCCATTTGTTTATCTAGACTGTATTTAAAGGGATGACAGTGTGATCTCTCCCTATCTTTCCCTCCAGGTTACCAATCACAAGTCGTTCCAGGTTATCCTCATTGCCAAAGAACTAAAAAAATCCGTCGTGTACAGACACTGGCCCGAGTCAAGCCATCCAAGTTTAACTCCTGACGAACGACATTGCTGCTATATATTTTGCATACCCGTAATCTCAAAGTTCTGGGTAATTTTGACACTGCAATGTGTTTGAATCACTTGAGAAAAGATAATATTAAATAAGTGTTTATTTTTTAAAATAACACTAGTCAGAAAAGGCTACTTTCAAATTAATCGCCTGCATATTTAATCGACCGCGAAATGCATCCAATGCTGAAATAAAATTCCGAAGAATTCTTTAGGGAAAAATTATATTGAAATATGTTTTCATAAACGTTCCGCGGCATGCTAAGACGCTAAGATGCCAGGACAGCGGGACGCCACCCTAAATAACACGGGGATATTAAATTGTATCATTTTCACTCAACGGTGAGATATTCCCCAATGAAAATTCCTAGTGCACCGCGCATGCCAACTCTCTTTGTTGGTGACTATTTTTAGAGCTTTAGATAATACATACTCATATCTTTGAAACGAGCTAAATTTGGGTCGGCTGGTACTTGCACCGCATTTTCCAATAGATCACAGGTTCCCAACCGTTTTTATCGAGCGCCCCTTGCCAAAATTCGAAGAAGGGAAGGTTGCCAGAGTGATCCTTCATGGAGATCGAGGAGGAACAAAAATATACTGCCCACTTCTAAGGTTTCTGTCAAGAAAAAAATGTCGTAACTTGCGAAATGCATCCGTAATAGTGTCGATGAATAATGGTAATGACTGAAAATTTTCTGCAAGTGTTTACCAGCCAACGTCGGGTCGGAATCGGATCTAGCTATCTAGCTGAACTAACTACTAATCCCTTTCACTGCTTACACACTGGGGCAGTTCTAGAAATTTTGGTGGTAGTTTTACAAATTTGTATTTTTTTAGATTGGCAGTGACAGGGGTATTGAAAACTATTGAATTAAAATTCACAGTTGAATCGGGGTAGTATTTTGTTTCACATTTTCTATAATTTTCACAACTTAGTTAATAAAACAAATAACAAAAAATGCTATACAAGAAAGGGTCTGTCAGGAAGCCTGACGCTGATAAGATGCTCCTGTATCAGTTCCGGGAATGCGGTGGGACAACTTTCAATGCCCATCCTTAGCCCTCCTTTCAGTCTCCTAGGGCTTCAACTATTTCCT
Source organism: Brachycentrus maculatus (assembly GCF_059751285.1). Lineage (NCBI taxonomy): Eukaryota > Metazoa > Arthropoda > Insecta > Trichoptera > Brachycentridae > Brachycentrus > Brachycentrus maculatus. The sequence continues at coordinate 254,002 of NW_028281131.1, forward strand.
AGAAACCTCTCCAGCGCCAGCTGGGGGACAGAAACGCCCACGTTGCGCGTTGCCATCCTATACAAAATATTAGACTGTAAATATGCTATGTTTTACATATACTGCTCGGCTGTCCAAACTCAAAACACAGTAAGGGACATTTTTTGTAGTACGTTTTTTTTGCATTTTTGGACTAAGTAGATTCTACTTAGTCCCTTACTGTGTTTTAAGTTTGGACAGCCGTGCTGGGTAATATATCCAAAATTAAACATGGTTATCCGGTTTGAGTTCTGCTTTATTTACTTTTACTTATACGAAAATAATAGAAAAAAACTTCAGAAGATCATTTTAAAAGTTTAATAATATAATAAAATGTATTAAAAATAAATATCAATCCACTTTTTGAACTTTTTATTGTGCAACAGATCTTTTTAGGTAAAATCTGAACGTTTTTTCTCAATTTAAAAATATTTAGGATATTTAAAAACATAATTAAACTATACCTTTTCTTCAAAAGAAATCTTGAAATGAACATTTACAATTTCATTTATATAGATAGGTATGTATGTGTGTGTGTGTGTATGTGATCATGACTATTAACATGTAAATTGGAAGCGAATGGTTATTAAGTTATTTTAACTTGTCGAATAACAAATCAGGGACTCTCTTTGTACGTACTTGTGTTTATTTTTTCATTGTTTTATACTCGCAAATTATTACGGAGGGTTTAAAAAAGCTTAAAAGCAAAAGACTTTGGGATAATCTCAAAGGATTCGAATTGGCTTGGCCTCGGGGAGAGGCTGGAAACCCGGTAGGGTGGAAAACACTCGAAACAATCTGATATTAAATATATTTAATAATACCCACTTTATTTATGTAATATTTAACATTTTCAGACTCGGAATATAAATGCTTGTTCCGAATTTTTGGCAGAAGTTTTTTATTTTACATAGGCTTTGTTGTTTTTTGTTGTTTTTTGTAGGCAAGTTTTGGGGAAATTTTTAATTAAATATTTCTCAGAATCATTTTAACATATTTCATAAAAATATTACTTCTTTTTGGTCTGATGAAGAAAAATGTGGAACCCTGAATATTTACACGGCTTATAACCTCCGTGGTGTAATGGTTAGCGTATTATGCTACCGTTATGGAGATCTGGTTTCAATTCCAGGGGGAGAGATAAATAAATATTAGTGATTTTACACTCTAATATTTATTTAATATTACCCTGGACTGGTCCCTGAAGTTCAAAAGTGCCATCGTGTAAGTAACGATCACAATATTACTGCGTCAATACGATGCAGTGCCCTATGCACCTTTGGGTGTGGATAAGAGTTAGAAGAAGAACAAGCTGTAAGCCACCTATAGTATTGATATATCATCTGTAGCGTGAATAAAATCTAATATCTGAAAGAAAAAATAATAAAAATATTTTAACTATTATATTTAGACTTTTTGTAGGTTAATAATTAGTTATTGCAGGTAAACTTTCGATATTTTATGTGAAAGAAGATGCTCGTATATTAGTACGTTAAAAATATTTTCGATATTGTTATTAAAGATGAAAAGAAAATTCCTGTACTGAAATCGGTATTTTCTAAGCCTTAGCGTTATATTAGTTGGTGTAGAAGACATATGAAGGGTTCTTTGTATGTTATTCTCCAGTTCAATTAAAGTAGTGAAACTTAATCTAGGTACAATATGAGTTTTAAAACGCTTTCCTTGGCCTGTTCTTTATTTTTCCTCTCCCGATATACAAAGGAAAAGTTTTCGACATCAAAGTCTCCGCAACGTTTGGGTTAGAAAAACCTATCCAAGATATGCGGTCAGATAAAATAACATTTTCTACTTCAGAGAGCGCCCAGCTTTGTCAGATATTTTAATTATACTCTCGCAAGATACAAACTTTTCATACAATCACTAAACTTTCATGTTTCTATCCTCCCCTCGGAGATTTTCAATATGATTCTACCGTCAAGTTCCACGTGTAGAATTAGCCCGACCTTTCTATATATCGACCTTTCTACGTAATACTATCCTGAGCTACAATGTGCTATTTTGTAAAAAAAATATTTTAACATACAATATTCACTTTGTTTGTATTCCAAAAACAGTAATTATCAGCAAAATATGGTTTATTTTCATATAAAATTTCTTAGAATCGGTGAAAAAAATATTTAAACATAAAATTTTAAATAAATCTAAAAAATATAAGTATCAACAATGTTTGCTTTATTTTCATACACAATTTCTAAGATTTAGTAAAAAAGGATTTTTAACAGAAATATTTATGAAGTTTGTATCCAAAAAAAGTAATTATCAGAAAAATATATTTTATTTTCTTATAAAATTTCTTAGATCCCCATTTATCAGGCGAATGTAGTTGTAAAAATAGCAGAGGAAGACCGAAAGAACTTGGCTTCCTTGGAACCTGTAAGTAGAAGTTACGAATAAAAAATAGGTACTTATTATTATCCTTAAAACGTTTCAATTAAAACAATGTCAAAGAACTATAATAGAAGAAAATTAATACCATGAATCGTAATGAATAGTATATGTATATACCCAACTACGCGATGACGCTTGACGCCTTTCATTATGTACCTGGATGAGAGAGACACGAGAGTTTATAATAAGTATTGAAATTATAATTACTTTTTGTTTAGAAACTATTCGCAACGCGTGAGTCGCGATTTTGTCGTAAAAAGCTCTCAAGAACGTGCTTATGCCTCAGTCAAATTAAAATATCTTTAACGCCGTTTTCCTTCAGTACCGGAGTATACTGTATGTCTGTATAAACATCGCGGTAGGTACATTCCGAAGCTGTATAAAAGTATTTTACGATGTATAAAACGTTTTCAAAAGTCATTAAGACTTCAAACATGACCCTTGTAACTTTTCCGAGCGAATGTATCTACATTAAACCAACGAGTTTAACCCAGGATCACAGGCGCCTTACACGCGTGAGCATTTTTCTCGTTTCTCGTCATTTGTTTTTGATGTTTGTATTTTTAACCAATAAATCTGAAGCCGATCTTTCAAATTACAGTTCTTTTGCATTTATCGCAGGCTTCTTACGGCGTAACAAAATCTCTGATCATTTTTCTCACTACGTTTTCGATATTTGTTTTTCATAAAGCCGATTTTTGTCTTCTCGCAAATGACAGTTCTTTTGTATTTATCGCAGTCCCCTTACGTCGTAACACGATCACGGACACGAGAGCATTTTCCTCACTTTGTTTTCGATATTAGCATTTTTAACCAATAATCGTTTGACTGATTTTTAATTTGTTTCAAATAATAGGCATTTTACTTTGTGTTGAAAGTAATTCATTTAAAAAATACTATTCAAACCAATTACCAAAATCTAAAAATATAAATTAAATTATTGCGAAAATAATGCATTTTTGTAATGTAAACATGAAAATTCTTGATAAAAATTAACTTAGAATGGTGACAGTGGTTGAGTTTCGTCAATAATCTAGATATTCGTTGAAGAGATATAAAAGAAAGAAATACTTAACATAATAAATATTTCAGAATTTAATAATAATTAATTACTACCTAAACGTTAAGTATGTATAATAAAAAGATTTTTTTTAAATGCACTTGCTTATAATTATAAATAATACCTACAAGAAAATATTGATTAACGGTATAAATAACCCTTTTGAAAACCGAAATCAGTATGTTTTGAAAAACATTATAAAAATATAATTTTTTTGACATCTCATCAAAGATGAAGAAGAATATGGAAGTCTGGGCATTTACGGGGCTGACGACCGTCATAGGCTGGTTTAATGATCACTTTACACACGTGTAACATTCACCAATTCTACCCATTATTGACAACCACACTACTGAAATTCCCCGTAAATGCCCAGACTTCCATATTCTTCTTCATCTTTGATGAGATGTCAAAAAAATTATATGAAAGTAACTCCTGTAATTGGAGATAATCCAGATTTTGTGAACACACTCAAAATATTATAAAAATATGTTTTTTTTTTCAAAAGGCTTCAACAAAATGCGCACAGCGCCAGTAACTCGGGGTTAAGAAAAGGGTCGGTTTCCAGGAAAGAACGTTCCAGAACTCGACGTAAGAATGGAGCACCTGCCTTCTGGACCACTTGTCTCGCTAGTCGGATGAACAATTAATTACGAAACTAATAACTCAATTTCCATTTAGTTTACCCAACTGTACTAGAACATCCAGAGAAACACTAAACTAGAGGAGAAGACTTCGTCTCGCTAGAGCTAGGCGGATCGCGCTCACGAAGGACAACAAAAATTGAATTTGTTTCTTCACTCTACAACAAAGTACTGTTTTACACTGTTCTAGAACAAAGGCGCGCTTCAAAAGAAAATGTTACATATTTACAGCCAAATAAAGTGTCTCATAATTTAATAAAAACTTTCACACGACTCTTTGGTGTCCTACCTTGAATACGTAAATAATACCGCCTCCGTGGTGTAATGGTTGGCGCGTTTAACTACCGTGCTGGAGGCTCCAGGTTCGATTTCCAGGGGGACTCATATCAAATATTAATGAACTCTGAACATTAACTGATTGATTACCTTGCCTTCATGTAAGCAACGATCAAGATAATACTGGGTCGGTACGATCCAGTGCCCAATGCACAATATGGTGCGGATAAGGATTAATTGAAGAAATAGAAGAAGATAAAGCACAAAAGGGACTCGTTTTAAAGTTTGTAAGAGTGTGAGTATGGAACCCCGAGTGTCCGAGTCGTTGCTGCTATTCTCATGTTCATTGCTACTACTCCTGCTCTATTCCCCTCTTCATACAGTAGGTATGACTCTCTCCTGCACTTACATCGTCTGTTTCCCAAAAAATTAATTTCACTCATATATCCATTTCAATAAAATTATATACGAGTATTTCCCATTTCATTTTTTTATCTTTCTTTTCATTTCTTGTAATGATTTAACGTTAGTTACCTGAATATAAAACAAAACGGTGCTTGAAAATTATATCGGAACACGTGTCACGATAGATTTTTTGAAATAGTGGAATTCACTTAGTTTTTCCGTTTGTTGTTTTGATTGGAATAAAAAATATGTTAATAAAAAATGAAATCAAAAATCTAAAGCGCTGAACTACATGTAATTGACGATCAGGTTAACAGCGTGTCAATCCGATGCGGTGTCCGATGCACCATTTAAGAAAGAAAAATAATTAAAGAATGCTTTTTAAAAATGTTGTTTAGAAAATATATATATCTTCATACAAGTTCATTGTTGGCCGTTGGCATGAGCCCCGTGAGCTACATTTGATTTAGTTTCAGTACCAAACTCTGAAACCGATGTCAACAATCCTGTAGGTTGGTTTACTGAGAAATCAAATAGAAATCGTGCTAAAACTTTCCGCGTAAAGGAAATTAAATAAAGAAGCACACGAGGGAAACAATGAGAAGGGAACTTTCTAGGAGGGATAGAAAACCTGAAATTATATTCTATGTAACTACACATATGGTACACAGGGGCGTGCTTTCCATATATACGTAGGCAGAAAAGCAGTGCCTGTCCTAACTTATCCGCGTGACATATAAAAACGCAACCAGTACCTACCCTACCTTACTAAGTAGTACCTAGCTTACCTTACTACCTACCTCTACCGCCTACCCTAATTAATTCTCTGTGTGCACCACATCACATCACAGTATCGAACAGATTAATTGAAACAATACTTTTTTTTCGTATTTTCAACACCCTCTAAAAAAATGTTTTGGGGGTGTTCCTCGTATTATGGACCAGGATTGCTTCTTTTAGTGACTAAGATGATAAATAGCGAGCAGTATCACCCAATTCTACTGAAAAAAATACTACCAGAGATTCAAAAACGAAGGTCAAATGGTAACGGAATATTTCAGCAGGATTTAACCCCCTGCCATAAATCCAAAAAAATTATGAAAATATACACACAAAAACAATGAACTATGTTGAACTGGTCAAAAAATTTGCCAAACATAAATCTAATTGAAAATCTATGGGCAATCTGTATGAATCGGCTCTCCAAATTGATTGCACTACGGTGGAAAAGCTCAATTTGTCCATTATTCAGGTATGGTTTTGAGACGAAAATTAGTGGTTTATATGTTGTTTTTCTGGGAGGTGCTTTCATGTGATATCAGTAATTCTTAAATTCATTATAATATTGTTTTAGCGTATGGCTTTATTATTTATCAAGTGCTGAAATTTCCTTGCTTATCACTCTTTTAATTTGCCGCATTTCTCATATCGCCCATTCCTTTGAACAATATACTTTTTTTATACTGTTTTGGTTTTCATTTGATATTCCCCCAGACTAGGCCTGTCTAGTAAAATGCATTAATTTTATTAAAGATCTTGTATCGAGAACCAGTCTAAAGCATAATGAAATATTTTTTCAATTTCAGAAATTGTGTGTCAACTGTGAATTTATGCTGCGAATTAAAACTGCTAGATATATACACAAGGTTTTCAGAATATAACCCATCCAGGTTTCATGGTGTTGTTATGAGAATTTTGGAACCCAGAGCAACAGCGTTAGTCTTTAGGTAATTATAACCCTTTTTATACATATCGCTCACTCCTTTCAAGAACGTCATATATCAAAAATCGACAATTTTCAGCTGTGCATGTTTTCGGAATGCCCAGAAAATGTACTATATCTCAGCAAAAGAGGCATATTTTTAACATAATATTTACCCGCTACAGGGCAAAAAGTGTTGTTTTTGCATTTCGATGAAAAGGTATTGTTTAATTATTTTTTTTAATAAACCAAATATTTTTCAAATGGAGAAAAAACATTCAGGTTTTACCTAAAAAGATCTGTTGCATAGTAAAAAGTTCAATAAGTGGCTTGATATTTAATTTTATTATATGTTTAAACTTTCAAAACGATCTCCTGAAAAATCATGTTTTTTTTTATATGTATATTACGTTGTTGAAAGGAGTGAGCTATATGTGTAATATCAACCAATTTTTTTGGTCGTCGAGACGTCGCGCGTGGGAATACAACTCCCAATAACGGTGATATATCCCGACGAACAGCAACCGTATTCTACGTGAGTATCTTTTCTTCACCAAATTTCTCAGCTGAGCTTTTCGAAAACCAATTGATATTTGCAATATTTTTATAATTTAAAAAAAAGTTATTTCCATCGATACCCCACTCGAGCCGTATTCTTATTTAAAACTTGAAAGATGACCCCAAATAAGTAACTACTTAACAATTTCTTATTTGTATTTGCTCGCGTACAATATGCTCTTATATCTTATTGAAGTTGGTAAATGTTGTAATTTTTAATAAATAATATGACATTTCACACTGTGTAGCTTTTTGTTTATTTTTCTTTTGTCTCGGACTCCGGGTCTCTAGGTTCGAGATCATTCTACCACAACTTGATTCAAATAAAAGTAACATTTCCCTTGAAAAATATGTGTTATAAAAAAAACAGAACGTTGTACTTTCTCGAATGCGTAACTTGTACAGATTGTTTAAATCTTACTTCGGGATTTAGTTTTACCACCCTGAAACGTATGCAGATATACTAATATACAACCAGAGTATGTTTTTTCTTCTTTTTTCTTTAATGGAACGAACAACCCTTATCTACAACGAATATTTCTGATTTTTTTAAATTATTTTCTTTTATATTTTATAAATTGTATTTTCGGCATATTAAAGAACGCCATTACTTAAATGGGATACAGCATTATGTAAATGATTTTTTTATGACATATGTTTTTCGAATAAATAAACTCGTATATATCATGTTATCTTGTTTACCAGGATAATTTTAAAAAATGAGGAAAATAGGATACAGAGAAAGTGTGTGTATAAAATTCCAACAAAATGTTATTTTATTTACTCTGCTGTCGATGTTTTTCCCGGAAACCGTTAATTATTAAAATCTTCTCTTGGAAAATGGCCGGTATTAAAGGTAGAGTAATCATACCATATTCCTCAAAGGGATTTCCTGTGTAGAGTCAAAATCCTTCTCTCCTAAGTATGTTTTTTCCTCCTCATATAATTGAGGGAAAATCTTTTGATGTTATAAAATTTCTTATTATTAAATCACCCAAATACACTACACATGGCGGAAGGTTGAATACAAAATATTCATTTACAAACCAGAAAGGCAACAAACTTCTCATTTATTATTATGATACCTAGAGTTTCCATTTATTGCAGTATCCTCGAGATGTGTCCTTGGCGTGGTATCCCAGCGTTGCGACGATCCAAATAATGTCCTGATATTTTATCGACATATTGCGAATTGAATTTTCACATGAGTTGTAAACAATTTTTTTTCTAAAAGTTCTTGAATTAAATCTTTTTCATTTCAAACCCTCATCCGCACCCCAATGGTGCATAGGGTACTGCATCATATAAACGCAGTGTTATCTTGATCATTAACACATGAAGGAAAGGTGATTACCCCTCCGCTTCAGGTACCAGTCCAGGGTAATATGGAATAAATATTAGAGTGAGAAAATCACTTTTATTTATTTGACCACCCTGAGAATTGAACCCGGGACATCCAGAACGGTAGCTGAGTGTGCTGACCATTACACTTCGGAGGCGGCCAACTAAATCAATCAAATCTTACTACATTTTTTACAAAAAAATGTAAATTCTTTACTCTTATGAGTCAAGTGTATTGCGAGTAGAAAAGAATAGAAATTAAAAGTTCATAATTGACAATAACTTTTTTCCATATTTTATGATACTCAATTTGAAAGTCAATAAAAAGAAAACAAACAAAACAAATTCTTAATACGATAAATCAATAAAAAATAAATAACAATCAATAAAAAATTAATTCTTTAAAAAATAACAATAAAAAATACCAAACTTAAACGCTTATCGTTAGATCCATACACTTGTGTCATCCAAATACTCTACATTAATGTTATAAAAAGTTTTATTTTACAATTTACGCTGTTTATAACAAATCTCTCTCTCTCTCTAACTTTTTTTCATTTTCTTCATTTCAAACCATTATCCACACCCAATGGTGCATAGGGCACTGCATCATATAAACGCAGTGTTATCTTGATCGTTAATACACGAAGAAAAGGCGATCAGCCCTCCCTCCACTTTAAGAGTGAAAAAATCATTTATATTTATTTGACCCCCTGGGAATCGAACCCGGGACCTCCAAAATGGTAGCCGAGCGTGCTTGCAATTACACTACGGAGGCGGACCCTAACTCTTAATTTTACCCGCATCCAATGATGCATAGGGCACTGCATTATTATCTTATTCACTAAATACATGAAGAAATGGTGACCAACCCTTTGCTTCAGGTACCAGTCCAGTGCAATATTAAATGTTTATACGTATTACAGTGAAAAATTACTAACATTTATTTTGACGCCCTGGGAATCAAACCCGGGACCTCCAGCACGGTAGACAAAAGCGCTAACCACTACACTACGGAGGCCGACAAACAAAAAATATTAACGTTATTATTTTCTTTAAAAAACATATACCAAAGACTTAAATAGGTAACAACTTTCAGCCAACAAAGATCGTCAACCGATTTCAAAATGATAAGGGCGTTAGAAAAAAGTCGAGAATTATGAAGTGAACTTAAATTTATCTACACTCCATGGATAAAGCTTTGCAATTGGGGCTCAGGGAAGCTGGAAGCTATGCTTGTGAAGTGTGTAATTATCCCTTTTACGTAATCTGTAATAGATAAGTTGATAATACTTTGTAATATAATAATGAAGGTTTGATATAAATTCATCAATCCGAGCTCTTCAATTTAATACTTGATAATCCAATAATAAAGATTAATTTCGACATTAAATTCGGATTAATAAAATTCCCACGATGTACCTAGGTACCTACGTACCTACTACAATTTGTCGAAATAAAAAAATTAAAACTCTCTTATCCATATTCGCTCCCTATGTGGAGCATATGAAGTCCTCAAACTGACTCCAAGCTTTTTCTGGCTAATTTGACGTATGTGTTTTTATGTAACATGTTTTTTTGAAAAACATAATTTTTACCGCAATGGCAGCGTCAACTGTTGAACGTAACAGCAACATACGCAATACTTTATATTGTAAATGGCGGACAGCGTGCTTTTTGACAGTTGCTTAAATAGTGTATAGGTACCCACAAATATTGTGAATTAAACTTGTTAGAAATGTGCGCTTTCTGAATTTCTTATAGTTATATGGGTACTCGTTCATATTCTACACATCACTTAAAATATTCAATGATTTTTCGTTCGCAAAATAATGCGTTATTTGGTATTCGGGTAGTTCGTCAGATAAACATAAACCTGTACAAATAAAGAAGAAAAAAAACTATTCGATATTTGCAAACAGCTTTTTTTATCATCCTCAGCTTTTCCCCTTTACCCTTCACACAACCTTCTAATATCCCGAGGGATTTTGGTCTAGCCGATCTCGTATTGATATAAATAAATGAGGATTCCCAAGAATTTCCACAAGAACTCCACGTTTTAGAGGAATTCCCCTGATGATTATCCAAGGACCGCTACTGCCATCTGTCGACTTTACGCTTAAGCGCTATAAGAGATAGGATGTTTCGGAACTTTCTTAACCCGTACGTGTTTCATCATTAAATAGGGTCTAAGCCGTCATGGTGACCGTCTCAATCATAGAAACAACCAGAATCGAATCCTCCCGCAAACAATCGAACAAAATAAGTCAAGAGGTTAAAAAATGTAATACACAGATGAAAAAACCAGTTTAAAATGTTTTCAACGATTTGGTGCTAGTAAATTTTTAAAAAGATAATTCAAAATCACTTTCGATCCTTTAGAATAGTTGAAAACTATATTTTTATTTACAAAGAACTCAATGTTTTACGTCATTGAGAAAGAGAATTAAATAAACTGTTAACACATTGCCAATTTATAGTTGGACTTTCAACCGTTTAAAATAACCTTTGGTTTTGGTTTCAAATGATTTATTTATAACTTTAGAAATGGTCAACAATTGAATTAAACTTGGTTTAGAACAACTTTTGGAATTAGTCCAGATTTGGATAGCAGATTTCGTTTGAACTTAATTTCAAAATTCCCAATTAATTATTTTAGTCGGTAAAATAAAAAAAAAGCAGTAATTCTGTCTATTTGATAAACCATAAATAATAAGTAATCAATTAATGAAATCATAAATGATAAGTTATAGGGGATATTACAAAGTCAGCCTCTGTGGTGTAATGGTTAGCATGTTTAGCTACTGTGCTGAAGGTCCCGGGTTCGATTCCCAGGGAGGGGAAGTGAAAACAAATAATAGTGATTTTAATCTCTATTTTTTTTTCAATAATACCATCATAATGCTAAGTTATAGGGGATATTACAAAATAATGAAATCATAAATGCTAAGTTATAGGGGATATTACAAAGTCAGCCTGTGGTGTAATAGTTAGGGTATTTAGCTACTGTGCTGAAGGTCCCGGGTTCGATTCCCAGGGGGGGGAGTGAAAATAAATAATAGTGATTTTAACCTCTATTTTTTTTCAATAATACCCTGGACTAGTAAATCACAAAAAAATGCACAGGGCACTACATTAGATTGAAATGGCGTTAACCTGATTGTTGCTTGCATGAAGGCAAGGAGATCAGCCCTATGATCCAGATTCTTGGATCTAGGTATGGAATATATTTGGCAAGATATAGATGACACAAATGAAGAAGCTAAGGGTGTTGGACATTGCTGCTATATGGTATGGCATATGGTAAAGGAAATGGAAGAGAAATGCTAGGTTAATTAAAAAAATATTAAAGTAGCAAGTTTACTCGTACAAGCTTGTGTAATGTATATGAAATGCATTCAGTGCAAAAGGTGCATATATGTCTTTCACTCCAAATATTTTGTTATTCTGAAGTCCTAAGATATTTTGTCATAACATGTAACACAAAAACTCGTAAAAAATAGCAATAAAACAAAACATATGTTATTATTTGTAAAATTATTTATTTATTATTTTATTTTTTAATTACAAATAAAACATTCAATTCATATCTTGGCACAGAAAGATTATTCAAGTATTTGCAGCTAACATGGTGTCGACAGAAAAATGAAGTTGTTGGAACTGTTTTCTAGAATTTGAAGGAAATTGGTATCTTTTACCACAACTTTTAGAATGAGTTCTCAGGACGGTTTTTTGAGCAAATGCTCGATTGCACAAACTACACACATGCGGCTTCTCTCCAGTGTGAATTCTAAAACAAAACATTTCGATTATAATTTTTTTTATTTTATATTGATAAGAGTGGTAGACAACTGTGGATCTATTTACTGTGCATAGCTGTCCTGTCTTACTCGTTTACTTAAGACCTGATAGAGGGCAAGAGTTGCGTAATTGATGTAACCAGAAGTTGGGTGGCTATAATCTAGTTGTATTTCCAAAACGTCGAGGAAAAGAGGGAAAAGAGGGAAAATTCTGGACATTCTAACCTCTACTAGATAATTTCAGTAAAAATTTCATAATTTCAGGAAAGTAAGACATCCAATATATGCTATGTATACTAACTTCAGTACAATGCGGTTACACCAATATGACTATAAAATAAATGCGGTGCAATTAAGGTACTTTTGTTTTTGCAAATAATTGCAAGATTATTTGAGTGTTACCTTTTGTGCTCTATAAGAGTGGTAGATGAGCTAAAGAACCTGTCGCAGACATCACACTTGTGCCTCTTCTCACCAGTGTGGGTTCTGATATGATTCACAAGCAGCTCTTTCCTCTTGAAGCACTTCCTACATTGGTCACACGAGAATGGTTTGTCTTCTGAATGCAAAGTTGTATGTCTTACCATCTACAATAAACAAAAGATAAATGCATTATCATTAATATGATAATAAACAGAAATATTTAATAAGTATGTACCATTTCATTTTTTACCCAGTGAAAAACTAACAACTCAGCGAATATACTCAAAAAATGTAATCCAACATTTTCAATTAGTTTTCAAATAAATAAAAAAAAATCAATAATTTTGGTCAGAAATAAAAAAAAGTAGAAAAATATCATAAAATACAAATAGATAATCTACTCACCATTCATCATTATTTTTAATAAGATGTGGTTAAAGATATTACATAAAAGCTTATGTTTCAAACTTTTAAAGAGAAAAAGAAAATTATGATTTGTTTATGAATAACGGCAGGACAAAGTCAATTATTTATTCAAATAATAATAATATTCAACACAATGAGGTAACATGTGCCTCTGAGGTTTGTATGGCATATACGTTTTATAAAAATGTTTTTAAAAAAATAACAGTATAACAAAATAAAGTGAAATTAAAGATATGTAAATATAATAAATACATACATACAAACATACATATAGATATGATAAACTATTTTTTTGGATGTATTTTTACAGTACTGAAAAGAAAAACACTGCTATACATACTGCATTATCAAAATGATTATTTTATCATATATTGCCAGAATAAGTCCTTACCTCGGATTGGGTCGTGAATGCTTTACCACAAACAGGACAAACATAATTTTTAAGACCGTTATGTCTCAATAAGTGATCCCTTAAATTTCCTTCCTGCTTGAAATGTTTATCACACTGTGGACAGGGATACGGGCGCGCTTCACTGTGAACTTGCATATGAATCTATAATATAAAACTTGTTATAATCACAATGCAACAAGGAACTTTTAATATTATAAAAAATAATGATTAAAGAAAACACTTCGTTTTTTACCACTTGAGTTTTATTATAGACTACATGTTTCAGAAGTTAAACTTCCATCATTCAGGTCTGTATAATAAATGTATGAATGATGGAAGTTTTACTTCTGAAACATGTAGTCTATAATAAAACTCAAGTGGTAAAAAACGAAGTGTTTTCTTTAATCATTGTAACATGTCTTACCACAAAGTTAGTGCCGAAACAATAAATAAAATTATAAAAAATATGTGCATTATAGGTGTCTAAAAGAAAGCTTTTTTTTGGAGAGTATCTTTCGATATTATTAACACTTCTTGCAGTTTTTGCCATTCACACACCGCACACTACAAACCTCCTTGACAGTGTCCACATATGTAAATAGAAATACTACTCATTGGATAGTAAGAAGAGCTACCCGAAGGAGATGAAATCTTAACTTTCTCCAATTCATTTTTAATTTACATTTTACTTGGTAAATATGTGCAACTGTTTCTTAAAATCTATTGTGACACGTGTTTCGATGTGTTCCGCATCATTTTTAAACTCCATGTGTGAAGCTAAATGTAAATTTTAGAATTGTGTCCTTGGGAAGTTGAAGGATAAAGAGGGGGTAGGAGCTGTTTCTTATATGCTGCAATACTGTTACTTTTAGTTTTTAGTTGTATGAATTTCGGAAATACGTTTTTGTTGTAAACATAATTGATCAAAGTAAATATTTAAACTCACTCTTATTCTCACATTATAGCGTAAGAAGTTCAGCACATCATTTTTTTTTATCTGAACTTGCCTTACAATGGTTTAACGTTTTATTTATATTATTCTTTCAAAAAAAAATAATATTGCTACTTCTATCTTAGATACTCCTAAATTATTTTCATTTGATAAGCTTTTATAACATATTTATTTCTAAATAAGAAAAGTGATCAAAAGTTTTTGTTTTGTTTTCAAATAAGTCGTAATGTTTTCATACTCACATTTAAATTTCCAACTGAGGAAAACGATTTCCCACATTTTTCGCAAACAGCGAGCATTCCTGAATCTAGTGACAGATGTTTTTTTTCATGCGATTTAAGTGCCCAATCAAAGAAAAATTGCTTGCTACAATATTGACAGCTGTATCTGTATGAAAAAGTCATTGAAATGAAATATGAATGTTGAGATTTTATTTATAACTCAACGTAGATGAAGAAGTTTTCTCTATTGAGAGGGAAAATGGAACTCTGGATATTCAGAGGGCATATGACCTGTCATTGACTGTTTAAAGTGTTAGTTTTATTCAATGACAGTTCAACAGCTATGTTAACTACCCAGACTTCTATATTTCCTTTTCAATAAAAAAATCCTAATTTATTTTGAGATATCAATAATATGTGATATAAATAACTCCTTAAGTGGAGTAAATACCGATCATAGTAAATATTTGGACACGCACAATATTATGAAACTAGGAATGTATTACAATAATCATTGAGAAATAATAAATTAACCGTAGAAGATAATTACTTTTTTATTCCTTCGTGTTGAATCATGTGCTGTTTTAGTCCAGACCATTTTGTAAAATCTTTCCCGCATAATTTACATTCGGCTTGCTGTAATGAATGAATTAGACATTATTTGAAATTTGACTCTGACTACTAATTGAAGTGTCTCTTTGACGACTAATCAAACCTAGGACCATCTAAGCTTAGGGCTTTTTCTATTACATGTAAATATTTTTAAAAATTAAACAATTTAGTATAGAGTACTTGAATATTTTATTGGTTAAAATATATTTTATTGAAAACGGTATTCTATTTATTTTTGTTTTACCTTTTTCCCATCATGTATCCTTAAGTGACCCACGAGTCTTTCTTCTGTGAAAAACCATTTACTACACATTGTACAATTAAAATAGGTTTTATCGGGATTCTCTTTGTGTGTCTTCATATGATTATTCATGGCTGCGATATGAGAAAAAAAATTGTGATAAATATTGCACATAGTATTTTAGATCCATTTATAAATCATGATTTTCTAGGTGTTTATAGAACATGTTAAAGAAAGTTTTCAAAGCAGCGAAGATATCATAAATCGCTCACTCCTTTCAACAACGTCATAAATCAAAAAACTTGATTTTTCAGGATAATGTTTTTAAAGTTTAATAATATAACACAATGTACTAAAAATAAATACCAAGCCACTTATTGAACTTTTTATTGTGCAACAGATTTTGTAAGGTAAAACCTGAAGATTTTTTCTCCATTTGAAAAATATTTAGTATATTTTAAAAAATAATTGAACAATACCTTTTCTTCAAAATGCAAAAACAACATTTTCTGCCCTGTAGCGGGTAAATATTAAGTTTAAAATATGCCTCCTTTGCTGGGATATAGTACATTTTCTGGGCATTCCGAAAACATCACAACTATGATTTATGCCGTTCTTGAAAGGAGTGAGCGACATGTGATTCAAATGCTATAAAGATAACAAGAGCAAAAAACTATTGTATTTTAGCTATCTACTGAAGTTTTACAAACAACAATATATTTTTTAAAGTCATCTAATATAATATTCTTTTATGATTTGAATATATCAGTGCCAAATATAATTTCATATACCAGTGTCATCGACATTTTTAACGATGGCATTGATAAATACAAGAGGTCTATTACCAGATTGGTGAAATCGGACTGGATTAGAATCTTGAATTTCCCACCTTAATCTTGTAGCTTGGTTTGATTTCGTTTTTAATAAATTACGTTACTTTTTATTATTATTACTCTTTTTTACAACCAAATTTCTATTATTTCTTTATATATGTATTTAACCTGTGCTTTTACTTCTTTCTTGTGTTTTCATTTAATTAATGAAAAACATTGTAATGATTTTGTTCACTGTATTTTATTTCATGTTATGTGTTTTTCATTGTTTCTGAACCATAAATAAATAATTAAATAAAAAAATTCATACATTTCGGCTTACTCGGCTTTTTTTGAACTTCCATATCGCTTGCATTATGTGGAATATCTGGCAATTTGGATTCCTCGAGCCATTCAGAATTATTTATTTGTGAAATTATTCCCTAAAATAATCAGCCATGAGAGACAGGAAACATGTCGCTCACTCCTTTCAAGAACGTCATAAATCAAAAATTGACATTTTTCAGTTGTGCATGTTTTCGGAATGCCCAGAAAATGTACTATATCCCAGCAAAAGAGGCATATTTTTAACATAATATTTACCTGCTACAGGGCAGAAAATGTTGTTTTTGCATTTTGAATAAAAGGTATTGTTTAATTTTTTTTATAAATATACAAAATATTTTCAAGTGTACAAAAAACCTTCAGGCTTTACTTAAAAAGATCTGTTTCACAGTAAAAAGTTCAATAAGTGGCTTGATATTTATTTTTAATACATTGTGTTATATTTTTAAACTTTAAAAACGTTCTCCTGAAAAATCAAGTTTTTTTATTTATGACGTTCTTGAAAGGAGTGAGCGATGTATGTACAGATTTACTATCTTTTAATACCAGTTGAATAAGGTGATTACCATTTTATCGATTCTTCCTTCCAGAAGTTTATGAGAGTTCAAACATTGCTCTTTGAAAGACTGAAATGATTTTAAAATCTTGAGACAATTCGAGCAAATATTTTGTGGAAAACCATCTCCACGTATTACCTGCAAAAAAAACTAAGTACATATCATAATTGGCTTGATTTGAAACTATAGTGGAATATGTTTAATACTGATATATCCAACATAATTTTTTTAAATTAGATTAAGTTAGAATAGATTAATCATAATAGATTAATAGGTACCTTTAGATTAGTGCAACCCGTAAAATATTTATCTAAATCGTTCTCAAACAAACAATAATAAGTACCACTGTTTCTAAGGCAAGCTCTACAAAGTAATTCCAAATCATGTAAGTTCTCCATATTTTTTGCAACAAATTGCAATAAGAATATAATAAGATTTTAATTTCAAAATTCTGATTATTATAATATGTAACACTTGTATTCGATATTGGAATTTTTTATGTCAATAGCAAAAATTATAAAGGTTGACTAAAAACATTTACAAAACACCAAATTAAAAAATGACAGTGACAGCAGCTGTCAGTGTTAGTACCAAAGATTATATACTGTAAAATCTATGGATATTGAGCTGCGTTCATATATCTATATATTCTCTGATATTGGTCAGTCGATGCTAATCAGTAGTACAGTGGAACCTCTCATAACGAGCATAATTCATTGTAGAATCTTACTCGTTAAGCGCTAAAAAATGTTTTGACTGGCGCGGAAGTCCTGGCTCACAAATGAAAAAGGGACTTACCTTTTCTCTGTAACTCGTTATGCAAAATGTCGCTCGTTAAGAGAAGAACATTTTCCATTTTTTGCTCGTTATGTGAATTCTCATTATGAGAGGTTCCACTGTATTTCAATATTAAAATTTTGTAAGAAACATTTTTTGTTAAAGTTTTATATTTTCCCCTTAGGGGAAATTAAATTTAATTGTAATCAAAAATGTATTTTTTTTAAACGCTCGATGAGTTTCATGGTTCCATTTACTTTTATTTCAAAAGTGTAATACTTTTTCTTATTAAGTATATTAATAAAGTATTTAGTTGAGCTTATGAAAAATCATCAGAATTATTTGTCTTGAATTTCCCAAGAAAATTCTCTACGAAGTCCTACATTAGCATAAAATACATTCCTTCATCAGTCAATAACAAATATATTGACCGGCTGTAGCAAATCTTGAAAAAAAAAGTTATTTTAACATTCTTTTTTCATTTTCAAATTCTATACAACATATACTTAGTACACAACATTTTGGGCGCGTTCAAGTCCTTATTCACAGATGTGGGTTTTTCCACTTACATCTCAAAAGTAATATTTGAGTCCGAGTATTTATAGGGTTTGCTTTGGGTAGAATGGCGAATGTTACACATGTATAAAGTGATCACTTAAACCAGTCTATAACACGTAAACCCTATAAATACCCAGACCTCCACATCTCCTTCATCTATGTTGAGATATCAAAATGTGTATACACACATAGTAGTTTTTTTTTTAGTTTTTTTTATAAACATGAGTACAATAAAACTAAAAGAATAAAAATAAACAATTTCTTTATTTATTTTAAACAATCATGTATAGTAAACATACACTCAGTATGGTTTAAACATTAACAATCCACTGAAATTCTTCATAAATTACATATTAACTTAACATATCAAACTTAATAGTACAGTTTTCATTTTTAAGAATTAATATAAATTACCGCATATCAGCAAAACACTAATTGAAATCATTAATATTATTTTTGATATTTTCATCAGCAGATTTATGCATTTTGGAGACCCATTTGGAGGTACATATCCCTAAAAATAATTACATAATTTCAAAGTCTGTACTATTGAAAGGAAAACAGTTTTTTTATTATTATTATGTTTTAGTGTTACAGAGTAGAGGAGAAAATTAAGCATAAAAGCTAAGTATATTATTTTTTGTATATACAGCTGTGTTCAAGTGAAATTGAATTGAGATAGTTTTAAACAAACAAGGAAAGCACGAGAAACTATAACTGCATTTTGTTTAAAACCACATACTATTTTGTAAAGGGATAACATGATTGATAAAATCAAGAAAAATTGTAAAAAACTGAAATCCAAATCTACCGTGTATCACATGGATATTTTTAAAATTATGTGAGTCAAATATGTTTTTTTAAGTAAAATTAAAATTAAAATTACATTATTTTGAGAACTAAATCTTAAGCATCTTGTCTCTGTTTGTTAGTCCGCCACTGGATATTTTAGACATGCTTTACAAAAAGCATAGCATTTTAACATTT
Organism: Brachycentrus maculatus; assembly: GCF_059751285.1. Taxonomy (NCBI): domain Eukaryota; kingdom Metazoa; phylum Arthropoda; class Insecta; order Trichoptera; family Brachycentridae; genus Brachycentrus; species Brachycentrus maculatus. The sequence continues at coordinate 273,517 of NW_028281131.1, forward strand.
TGCTTTATGTATTTAAGAGAGAGTATAATATGAAAGATATCTAAATCATCCTCGATATCCTCGAAAGATATCTAGAGGAAGACCAAAAAATTCATGGATGCTGCAAAAAGAGAACATGGTTTGAAGACATGGCCTAGGTGACGTTGTTCATGATAGAATGACCTACAACCTGAGGACAAGAAGAACTGACCCCAACAGTCTACAAAGACAAGAAGTTGGTATGCAGCCAGGAAAAAGAAAAGAGTATTATATGAAATTAAACACGATTTTTAATTTATGTCAAAGCAAAAATGTATCATAAACAAATAAACTTTAATAATTATAAATGATAAGTAGGCACAGTATTTAAAATAAATAAAGTTATACGGTAAAATAACATTAACATTTGGATTTTGATTTAAAAATTTCTCTTGAAAAAAGAGTGCCAGTATTATTGACCAGATTATCTTAAATAGTGTTTCATGATGCATTTATACTTTTAATAATACTAAACATAATGAAATTGCGCCCTTTTAATTACAATACTTATAAGTACATATGTACTAAATAAATTAAGATATGAATTAAGATCCATCACAGTTAACATATTTTGAGATAAATGTCCACTTGAGAGAAGCGACGTGCTTACATAAATTGAGCGCGGGTTTCATTCTCATCTTGAGGTGCTGACACATTGTGGGAAAATTTAGCATAATGAATGCGGCACCATCTACCTCCTGTTCCTTGAGCTTCTCCGCTATCTCTCTGCACTCGTCGAACTTGATCAGATGCGAATACAGGTCATCAATCGTCCATTCTTGGGGATTGGGAGGTAGTTGGGATTTGTTACCTACACTTCCTGACGAAGAATTGGAAAAAGATCTGTTGTTGCTGCAGGAGAACATCTTGGTGTCAGTGGGCTGAGGCTCATTCTGCGGAGTGACACGAAGTTTCTTCAACTCTGGTTCTTCGGAGTCGGAAACATCCGATATTTCAGCGTCTCTATTCTTCATGTCCAAGGAGTTTGACGAAGACGACTCGTCAGAATCATCCGAGTATTGTTTTTTTGGCACAACGCAAGTATTACTGTAAATAGTTTGTACGTCCTTCTTATTCCAGTGTCCTTCTTTAATTTGTATAGCAAAATTTGGAAGTTTGGCTCCTCTGGTTTTCATTTCTAAGGGCGGGACAATAGTCCGTGGTTCCCTTTTTTTCCTTTGTTTCTTGTTTGCACCGTCCGAGTTGCTATCGGGAGAATTGGGACGGGTTCCCCCTTCCGATGGCTGCGGAGTGGAGCCGGGACTCTGGTCGGTATCGTTGCCTGACTCTTGCCCGTCCTTACTGCCCGGCACTTCCTGGGCGGCTCGTCGCTCTCGCGCTCGGATTGTCATAAAATGCAGACCTTTCTTTTTTCTCTTCTTACTATTATTCCAACATTTAGGAACTGCACTTTTAGAACCGCTCCCTTTTGGTCGGCCACGTTTATCGTTTTGCAAGATATTATCTAAAATAAAAAGCATAAAATTCATAACCAGACTTCTATAATTTTCAAAACATTTACATTGGTACACATAATGTATATTTTTTATGTAAATTTGTTTAGGGAAAAATGGATGTTATCTTTCATGGATACGATTTTATTTCAAGCTTACGAAAATCAGTTAAATTAAATTAAACTTACGAAATTTAGTTTTATCTACTTGTAAGCATCGTTCCGGACATGGATCACTAAATTCCTTAGGCCCAAAAAGGTAAGGACAAGCTTGTAGTCTAGAACACATTTCCTTACAAAATGGAATCATTTCTTCATTTTTCGTGGTAACTAGAACATTAGCGTAATAAGTGGAAGTTTTCAACCTAGAACAACAACAAAAAAACATTCAGTAATAGAATGAAATATTTAAAAGCAATTTGGGATCATTTATAAAAGTTAACGGAAGTTACTCACTTTGCTTTTAATAGTTGAATATGTTTTCCCTGCTCTACTTTGCCTTCATGTTCCAGGTCCTTCAAGAGTTTGGCTGGCTTATAAGCGACCGATATGATCATATTGAGAACTTCTTTTATGACAAGAGTCAACGGTCCTGGACCGACGCTCTTGGGTAACTGGGAGAGCTTATTTCTGCTAATGAAAGGCCCAGAATAGCACTTATAATTGAAGTAGATTTTATCACACCATTCTTCATTATTCGTAGATTGCATTGCGGCCGTAACATTTTTATCGCTTTTATAATTTTGCTCGTCGGATGGTTTTAGCAATGGGTAATTATTGCTGGTGCACCATCCTGTTGGAAATATCGTAAGACATTTGTAATAAAGCCAGTGTTTGGTATTTGTAGATTCGATTAGGATGTGTAGTAAATTTTGTACGGTTTTAATAATAGTTCCGGAACAGATATTTGCAGGATTTAGTGGATCTACTACTTCGAGATTCATGTTTTCTTTATATCCATATTCTGATGCATCATCTACTGGCTTCATAAAGCAGCAACGAGGTGCCGGTCTGGCATTCTTAACAGCCAAGTACTCCTTCCAGTCAAATTCTTTCTTCTTATTCCAAGTCATAGGAGGCATTATATCGATGCCGTTAGACTTGGCCCAACCCACGGGGAATATGTAAGGGTGATTGACATTACATAACCAAAACCCCCCATCATTGTTACAGTCATTGAGGTAGTCATCCAAAACGACCAAGAAATAAAAATTGTCAAAAACTTGGGTAACAGTAGCGGGGCAGATTTCGGACATATGCGATGGATCAACTGCTTCCAACTTCATTCCCATCTCAAATTTATGAAATTGAGACTTGGGAACTTCCTGAAATATATCACATGATTACAAAATTAACACTATTATGAATATATCTTATGTCATACAGAATTTTTTAACAATGCTTTCAATATACAAAATATAATTCTTAAACCAACCGAAAGTATTTCATTTGGAAAAGAATATTCTTGCGAATCCTCTTGAGAAGATGTTAAACAGGATTTCCACTCGCTGTCATCAAAGTTAACATTTTGCAAATTCTCAGGATGATGTAATTCATAAGGAAACCCTTTGGACTTAACAAAGCCAGCATAACGGAGCCGAGCGTCCGTATAGAAAAGCCAAAACTCTTCAAACACATCTTCAGGCGCATCGTAGCGTAGTAATAAGCGTCCACCAACATTCTCGATAATCTAGAAAAATCCAACAATATCATATTAGGCATTGAAATTGCAATTAAGCTGGACCAAAAAGTTGTTGACTAATTATATACAAATTAATAAAATGAAATTTAAAAAACATATATAAAATTAATTACCATGAGAACAGTTTTATTAAATCGCTACATTTATTAACATATAATGTTTAAGGTTATTGAAATTTATTGAATACATTTACTGATCACCTTTGAAAATAAAAATGATAAATATTTAAAAGTAGGTAGTATGTTAATTTTAAACTAATGTGTTTTCAGCTTATAAAATTACTCCCAGTTCCTAGTCCAGGATAATATTAAACACAATAACGAAATTTATTTTTAATTTAAGTTTTACTCAGTAGATATTTGGTTTCGATGCATTCCGCATCATTTTCAAACAAGAAATAGTGGTATTTACCAAGTAAAACTTAAATGAAAAATGGATTGATTTTACCACTAAGTGACTGTCGAATCAATTGATGAATGACTTTTCAAATGATACCCAAATGAAATAAAAACCTAGAAAATCAAAAATAATATAAAAATACTCACAGTTGCTAACCAAAACTTATATGGATCCTTCTCATTTTGTACTTCCAACTTCATACCTATTTTAATCCTTTCTATGGCTGTGGCACCATTGCAAACTAAAGACTCATTCGGTACTGTCGACCCATTGGTCACCATATCTTTCATTAGTGTGACAATTTTATCCTCGTGCACGTCCGATATATCATCGGGAGGTTCGATAATGCCTTCGAAGTGCCGGCACCAACCCAAGGGATGCACCTCCATCTTGGCAAGGTCGCACCAGAAGTCAGACTCGGAGCCGATGTACCGAACCCTCAGGAGCGGCCCGCACACCATCGTTATACTGGCAATCCAATATATATCGGGATCAGATTTATACTTGATCTCCAGAAGCATTCCAATTCTAATACCATTGTCTAAACTCCTCGAAACCTATGGAAAAGATTTATTTACATGTAAAAAAAAAGGTATATCTAGGCATTCCCACAATAAGAAAAATGCAGCCTTTCAAATGTCAAAGATAAAATTAACAATCAAAGAGAATATTGTACTTTGTGGTTGCAAAGTTTTAGGTATAATATCGTTTATCTTTTGTTACATATATCCAGATCAAGGTTCTCGATTTTCACCGAGACCTAAAGAGGGGTGGTTGTATTAATATAACAATCATGTGTGCCAAAAAGATAAACACTTAAGGTTTAATTAACATTTAACAGTTTTGTCTTCTTTTTTATATAAACATTTTATTTAAATTTCGTTGGTGACTTTAATTGATTTTTAATTGCTGTACACTATATTTACAAGTTGGTTGATGGATAAAAATTAATCAAGAAAATCATCATAAACAAGATGCGATTTTTGGAAGAGAAAGGGGTTTATTTTGGTATGGTCCAAAACAAATAAAAATAGTTTTTCTGGTCAAATTCTACGATGATAACGGCATTGTAAATTAACATAATCGTGGGTCTAATATGCTTCTACCATATATTCAGACTAAAAGAGTACTTTTGTTAGATAAAGTGTTCATGGATGACCTGTAGTAGATTGATGAAATGATGAATATGGTGTTATAGTACCAATTTAAATGCCATTTTATGATTTTTTACAACACAATATTTTTTTAAGGAACAATCTGTAATATATAAATGTATGTGTACGTAAAAAAAATAGTTCTGCAGTTTTGACAGCGCTTGTAAGGTAAAAGATTAAACACTCGTACTCATTCTTATACCAATAGGTTTTATGAACATGGAAATACAAAAATCAGAGTGGGACGCACCAAAAGTCATCTGTCAATCATACTTTAACTTGTTTGTTTCAAATAAAATACTAGAGTATTTTTTTATAGGCAATACAACCACAAAAAACAATGAAAATGTAAAAAATATTTGGCAGAATATCATAAGAGATGTATTTTTTGTTTGTTTTAGACATGGTAAATGTTTTATTTCTCCATTTAAAAAAAATAGTTTTTACTAATTTATCATTTAATATTAAAATAACCTCCCAACGATTATAAAAACACAAAAACAAGTAACTCACTGATAGAAAAAATATATTTGTTTTTAATTTATTTATTCATGTATAAATATTATTACGGTCGCAGAATTTAAAAGAAAATCATATTAATTATAAAATTGAGTCATAAATCAGAGGTAGTGTGTTGGAATCGAACAAAAAACTCGCTTTGACTTTAATTTATAATATAAATTCGATTTTAAGGAAAATTAATATAGAATATGAAAATGAAACATACAGATTTACGATTCGAGGGTTAAATGTTATTTTTTACATACCTCTGTCACTAAATAATTATTAAAAAGAGATGGAAATAATAATCAATCGATTATATTTTTTCTTGCAAGTATTACATCTTTATATAAAACCAAAGTTTTAAAAATAAAAACTTACATGGTGAAAATATTCTTCTGGAACATCGTTAGGACATGGAGATGTCATTTTTATCAAAGATTCAATGACAATTGAAAGCGATTTTTTTTATGTTAATAAACTTGTTAAAAATGTATGTTTATTCGTTCTCTAAAGTTTATTCATTTTTCATTGGTACAAAAAAACGGCGAAAACTCGCGTCAAATTCTTTCCGTTTTGCTTATTTCCATAGATAAACACAAGTGCAGAAAATAATAGTATAAGTGCAGAACGGGAAAAATCTACAAACGGGGTACAATGTTAAATATATAAAATATTACCTGCAAAAATCAAAAAATATCTACATTGTGTGAAATAATTGCTTTTGAGGTAATATTTTATAACAATGCCTCTTATTATTTTTTTATTAAAAAGTCACTAACTATTCAGAATAAAAATAATAAACTTTGAAAATAAATAATATTTAAATGTTCATAGAAAAATAGATAAATATGATAAATAAGACACTAATTTTTTTTCAGTTTTTTTAGTATTACGTCCATACAAACCAAATGGGAAAACCAGGTGGGAGGAAATTTCTTTTCATATACTCTTCACTTTTTCAGTGTGTTCACTTGATAATTTCTTCAATACTCTTGATAAAAAAAAGGCATTTCACTTTAAAATATATTATTTATTTATGATTAATAACAAAAACACCACATACGTAAAATTTATAAGAAAAATAACATGATGAACATAATATGCATTTTCACAATACGCATAATACAGTATATTCAAAATTACTCTTCTTTATACTGATTTTGCCAAAAGAATGCAATTGAAAAATTCAACACCAAAAGAGTTACACTACAGTGATATCAATTCAATTATGAAACTATTTTTGACATTAAAACACTAAAAACAAATACAAAAGAAATACAGTTATAATCATTGAATATCAAAAATGAGGTTGTCTACTGTTGTGTGAAACGGTCAATACTTTGAGTATTTTTAAATATATAATTTATAAAAAATATATGTATGTGACTATTGCTTCTTCTTTTTCTTTTTTTAACACTTATTCACATCCAATGGAGAAAAGAGCACTACATCATATTGAAACAGTGTTATCTTAATTGATAAATATTTGAAGGCAAGCTGATCACTGCTGTGCTTCAGGTACCAGTCCCTGGTGATATTATTAAATATTAGAGTGAGCAGATTCACCCAATAAGTTCTTCCAATAGATTTTAGGGACTATTGTAGATTATTGTAAAAAAGGACTCATCCTTTCTTCCATTAGATTGTCTAGAAAGTCATGTTGAACTTTAGCAACAGTTGACTCAAGAATTTTATTTCAGATACTAGAGCCATTTACACATACATACTTTAATTCTCATGTCGTTTGGCTAGCTGAAGCTAAGGTTGAATTCTAAAAAAAATATGATTTGTTCAGATTTGAAGATTTTACAAGAGTAAGTTGGAAGTGTGAGTATGCAAACAATTCAAATGTGTACTGTTGGCAATTGGACAGTTTAAATAGACCCATAATCCAGATACATTGAAGGCCGAGGATAGAATACAAAAAGTCTTAAAAATTTTAAACATTAGAAATACATAAAAATAAAAGTAATAATTAATCAATAATTAACATGATACTGACTAACGCCTTTCTCCTATTGTTTGTGTTCCCACAGATAAATAAGAAACAGTTGTTACCTCCTCATCTTTAACGTCTTAAAGACACAACTCTCAAATTTAGGTTAATTTTACATACGGTGTTTGGTAATGATGTTGAGTGCGTCGAACAATATAGGTTAATAATTTATGGTACAATTAAGCAATTAAATGAAAGATACAAAAATGGATAGATATTACTACAAAGTGTCTGCCGAATCAATTAATGAAGTTGTGTAAAGCTTCTAGAATAGAATTTCTGAATAATCATTTTATAATTTTCATGGTGTATACACCAATATTTATTTACTGCCATGCTATCATATAAGCATTTTGTTAGAAAATAGGAATCAATAAAAACTGTACCCTGGGTTTCATTTTCGGCACTACCAGATACACCACAACCAGACTCATGTTTCAAGTTTTTTTTAAAAATAATTTATGTAATTTTTTTTATCTATTAAGCTCCTTTATATTTAAGTATATATTTGGAAAAGACATGTTGCAAATATGTATACATAATTTTTTTTTAATAATGTTATATTCATAAGATTGGTATCATAAAACAAAAGTATCCGTAAAACTATTTTATTTTTATTTGGTAAAGATGAGATAGGTTTATTTATAATAAATCTTATCTCTTATTTATTAAATTCAATATGATACACCCTGTTTTACATCATAATAACTTGTGTCAAAATTTGGCCAAATTACAACACTTTTGTTAGCAACTGCTACCAAAGTTTTTTTTATAAATCCCTTTAAGAATGAAATAATCAATAAAAGTAAAATTTACTTATAAAAATTAAAGTCGTAAAAAAAATTATACAATGTTTTTAGTGTACTTAAATCTTTGAACGTAAATACAGGATATGACCGCACAAGAAGTTGCTACTTTGGTTTTTTTTCGATATCTTAATAAACATAAAGCAGTTATATTAATACAATGTAATGTCTGGATATTAACAGATCTTACGACTTGTCTTACAGTGCAACCATCCAAACATTGAAATTTAACAGTAAAGTAATAGAGTTGAAACCTTCACTCAAAATATTGTTTGTAAATTAACCAGTCAAATAACAAGTACATATAAAAATGTTATCCAGCGTTTCCTAGTATGTAAAATAATTAACCTCTAAGCTGCTCGATTTCGAGTGTCAAACTTTCCGTCCCGTGCTGGATTATTTTACATTACAATATTTTTGACAAAAAAAGTATATTTTTGCCTATTTTTTGTAGTGAAACTTTCGGATATCCATCATAGATGTTCACAGTACACAATGCACTTTACTTATTATGTTTTTATGGTGTATTTACACGAAAATATTAACATTTACGGACTCGCGGCCTAAAGTATGGCGGCTGTATAGAAGACGCGGCTGTCGTATCTGCGGAGCACGAGCCGACCGGAAGTATTCACGATAAAGTTGACACTAAATTAAAATAATTTTGACATTTTATGACAATAAATCAAAGAGAACTAATTTATCCATGCCTCGAACCAAATTTAAGTGCAAAAAATTATCCATAGGTGTTGATATAAGTACGTAAAGTTGAAAAACGACTATGCATGCGATCCGCAGTCAACGGTACTTCTATAAAAAACGACAATAGATGCAATCCGCAGCTTACGGGTTAAGAAAGAATCTCAAATATGAAAATAAAGGTTCCAGTTTAAATTACTTTACTAAAAAATCAGAAAGTGCAATGAAAAAATTAAATATATATAAATACCGTAGAACGGGGCAACTTGAACTTTGATATGTTACTTGAGCCCAGTACATTAAAAATATTTAGATCTGTATTTGGTTTACAATAATGATAGAATCGACATGATTAATTGTTTCCCTGACAGGTGACACTTATTGTCACAATATGTTCGTTATTGTTGAGCAAATACAGATTTAAATCTCTTTTTTGTACTGGGCTCAAGTAACACATCAAAGTTCAAGTAACCATGTTCTACGGTACTGAAACTTCGTCCAAAACTATCGTCCAAAAGTAATAAAAATTTTAGGTTTTTAATTAAGCGTCTCAAATAGTTATTTTATTTATTTATTTTTTTACAAAAATGTAAATAATATTAGTATATAACCACTCACCAATTGCATGTTTAACCTCGGCTCGTAACGCATGTCTGTGGTAAAAACTTTAGTGCATGTTGGTCTTTGGGTCAACCAAAAATCGCGTGTGTTAAACATTTTGTGTAGTTTTAAGTGTATAAATGGTGCTATGGTGGTGAAGGGTGGTATTGTTTACATACTGTATTAGTGATTGTCCTGACAAAGAGACGGGTACGTCTCAAAACCGGTAGACATAAAAATCTCGGTGAGTGGTTATATACTAATATTATTAACATTTTTGTAAAAAAATAAACAAGTAAAAATGACTAACCACAAAGTAAATGCTTTAATTATTAATAATATTAAGAATATTACTTATTTTATATTACATGCGGACGAATCAGAAAATAAATTTAACACCTTTGTTAACCCATATGTGGTATGTATGTAGGTAAATTTAAATTTTATACATAAAGTTTGGACAAAAACACTACGGTTTATTGAATATTTCTATCAAAAAGTTGATAAAGCACTTTGTATAGTTATATCACCACAATGTATCACTCTTGTTAAAGATATTACTTTTTTTTCCTGTTTGGACTACATTTGAGGTTTAGGACCAAAGTTTTGTGAAATTACAGTACAAACAGTTTACTTAAAAACTTAGTGTTTTTAAGTAACCGTTTAAAAAAAACTTCATGGCAATCAAAACAAATGTATTATTATTATTATTATTATTATTATTCGAAAAGTGAGGATTCATATAAAGTTTAAACTGTTTGTAATTCATTTTGTAATGAATGAAAACAATTTGCAGTAAGAGATAATTTTAAAAAAATGGCACTTTTTTTACATTATTTATTTTTTACAAAGTCATCTCATGTGGTAAGTAAATTACATGCACAGTTAAATAATAAAAGTAGAAAAAATAAAATGACACAAATAAAATTTACAGATTATGACAGTGACGTGACGCCTATAAATAAATAATAAAACATTATACATATCACTTTGTGGGCATGTTGATGTATGTAGTTCTCCAAAATTAAATGTTTCATAAATCTTAATACTAGGCACTTATGCATAACAACGTTCTTATTTTTAATAACCTACTTTTCAATCAAAACATTTTTAAAAACTTCTAATAAAATATATATGTGAATATCAGAAGTGGGGTGAAATATAAATTATCAAATTCCATAGATGAAACACAGAGTAATCTATAGATTTTTATCACATTCTCTCTAGAGACAAAAATTAGTTCAAAACCCGATTAGACCATAAAGAACAAACAAAAAAGGTACAATAAAACAAGCTGCCACGAAAATGAGTACCTTTAAGCCAATGTATTTTACCACATTATTAGTGCCCTGAGAGTGATATTTTGTGCGAAAGAGTGAGCGTCTGAAGACATGAGTGAAAAGGATAGTACAAAGTGTCAAAAAAGGTGTGCTTACTCTTCGTTTCATAGAAAAAGGTCTAATTCTTTTTTTTTTTAATTGTATGTACTAAACCTGGCATCATTCATGTGATACTAATTGGTAAAATACTTAAAGGTATCCGTTATATTTTTTGTTGTTATGTTTTAGTCAGGGGGTGTACTACAGAAGAAAATTATATTTTATTTATTACATAAGGCAAAATTAATAGAAACGCAACAATTCATTATTATTATTAAAAATGATACTAAACTCGTTAAAAGCATTGGTTAAAAAGACAAAACAAGAAAATGAGAATATTTAAGAATATTTAAGATATTTAAAATATTTGAAAATGAAGAATTAATGGTGAATATATGTTTATTGGAAGATAGATAGAGAAGTCAGGAGTCGGAAATTGGGAACCTTCCCGGCTACACTATTTCCTTCCCAAACCATGATACAGCCATCGGCTCCCGCTGCATACAGGTGGTGAGAGTCGTGACTGTAGGATATACTGGAAAAAACGTTAAGAATGTACATACAATTCTAAATGTGCTTAAATAAATAAATACAAATATTGTCCTCACAAAAAGTATGAACAACCGTAATGCCCGAACAAGATTAGTCTTTCAGATCCCCAGGTGAAACTTTACTAAATAAAACAATAATTACTTTGAACATCAAAAACAATCTGACTTCTCCAATGATGTTTTCACACAAAAGATTTAAAAAAAAAATGCTAGTAAGAGCATAAAAAAAATATAAAAAGCTCAAGAACATTTTTTTTTCTTTCACATGAATTGAAATTGTTAATCTCATTAGAAGTTTTCATTATTTTATCAACCAAAAGTATGAATTTCTTTCTAAACATTGCCATGGATCAGTTATCATTTTAGTGGAAAACTGATATTTTTTCCCTTCAATTTTAAATTAACGACCTTTAACAAAATAATCAACATGAATATTTACCTGACTAATGGATGGGTATAATTGGACGGCACAAGATGAGCTATCGGCTTCAAATCCCACGAAGAAAAGAGCCTTATCGCTCCTGTGTGTAATCCAACAACTATAGCATTGACGCTCACCCCTTCAGGTGCATTGGAATAACACACGCAAGTCACCTTCTCGGGAATCTTCATCTCTGCCACAAAGACCCCGTTCACAGTGTGCACTCTCAGTTTAGATTTAAATTTTAAGAGTGGCATATTCTTGGATTTCATTGTTTGCACTTTCTTTCTATCCTTTTCTGAAACTTGAGACGCTTCACTATCGTCGGTAGTTGATTTAACAGCCTTTCCGGCATCTTCTTTACTTTTTTCAATACTCAAGTTACTCTGAAGTGATCTGGTGCCAATAATTTGATGCACGGTGACAATGTCGGAAAGGGTGTCACTTATGCACACATGCGAAAGTGGGTGTACATTTTTGGGAATGGTTCTGATGTACGTAAAACTGGAAAAAAAGCAAAATTAATATGAAAATTAGTTAAAGCATTCAGAAAAGAATTAAAATCATAATTCTGAGAGAAACAAGATTAAATAAATATTTTAAATAAAAACTCATCTTTTAAAACACATGACATAATATTAATTGCTCAATAAAACTCTATGTAAAAAATTTAATGAACATGTATTAAAATTCCTAAGCTATAACTCATACATAATTTCACTAGCAATAAGAAGAATTATTTTCCTTTCTCTAAATACATAAACATAAAGGAACTGGTAACATTATAAGCTAAAATAAAATTCAAAATGATGTTTTCAAGTGTTTCTCAAGTATGTGAATGGATTCGAACCTCACATGCAAATGAAAGAGTCTCTGCCCAATAAAAGCTTTCCTCATCCCACCATAGATGTCTCTAGTGGACTCTCACAAACTGCATTTTGAGTTTGTTCAATATATCTAGAAGTTTCTAGAATTTGAGTAGGGTGGTTGTCAATCATGGGTAGAATTGGTGAATGTTGCACGTGTGTAAAGTGATCACTTTAACTTTCTATGATGGTCATAAGCCCTGTAAATGCCCAGAATTGCATATACTTCTTTGTCTATGTTGAGATGTCCAAAACAATGTACAAAATCTCATTCGGTTGCGGATAAAAGATGTAATTTCTTCCATTGGAGCCTTTTTAAAGAGATGCCCACCTGTGAATGTCCCACACGATGACGATCCCATCCTGGCTGGCGCTGACCGCCACTCCGAAGGCGGCGCAGACGTGTATGGCCACGATGGGGGCTGCGTGCCCGAGGAGGATGAGAGGGCGGCGGGAGAAGGTGAGCGCAGGGGGGGCAGAGTTCACGGGGGCCGGCGGGAGCACCACGATCCGACCCGACTGCAGGCCGAGCCACAGCCCGCCCATTCTGCTCTCCACGCTGTGGGACACCACACAAAGCTGGAAAGAAAAATATTTAAAAAACAAATACTAAATTTAATTAATACTTGTTTTTCCTGGCTCCATCCCAACTTATCGCCTTTGCAAACTGTCGAGGTCAGCTCTACTCATATTCAGGTTGAAGGTCCTGAAGATGAACATGAATTTCCCTCTGCTTCACTTTGCTTGCCCCTGGAATCCCGCAAGCTGGCCCTGACACATTATCAATCTCTGGATAACCAAGAGAAGAATCACCCTCGCTGCCGTTTAATTTGTACCATGATTAAAAAAACATATCACAATATTTTCATACAATACTTTCGATAATCTCAAATTCAAAAAATATATTTAAATAAAAAATACTATTCATTTCAAATTTGTAACTAGAAATATCAGTACAAGTGGGTTTGTGAATCAACTCACAGCCTGAGCTGTGTGGGTTTTGTTGGTGCCCGTAATTAGTGAATGTATCATCAAAAAACATAAACTACATCTGCATTTGAAAAAGTGAGAATCATTAAAAAAATATATAAAGTATTGATTTTATTTAGTCCACACACAAAAATAAGTATGTACATAAAAGAAGAAGCATTACCACAATAAAATAGAAATGAAGAATGGATATGTATACAATTTTAGTATTTACCTGATCAATGTTGTGTATTTGGAAAAGGGGCTCCGGTGGTATTTCCTTGCGTTGTTTGATTCTTATGATTCCATCTGAGTGGCCCCAAGTCACTACTCCTATAGTTCCAATCATGTTGTTTCCAAACATAGTGAGACCTAATCATTCCACATTATTACTATAAAATATAAATAGCAACATAATTCTAAGGAATTTTAAATGTGAAAATAGAAGAAAAATAAGAGTGACGAGAATATTTTTAGCACCAAATCTCAAAGGCAATTAGATTTAGTACTGCTTTGATTAAACACAAGAGTACAATACGATTTTTCCAAGCGTGTCTATATTGTATTACGTATGTATAGTCAGGCATAATAATTTTGTAAAATTTGGTTTCAAATAATACATTTAAATTTGCGATATGGCAAAGCTATTAGGATTCCCAGAAATATCTCCGAACAAACAAATATTCCCAGATAAACAATGTAAAGTATTTTATGGGTTCTATGAGTATAATTTGTTGATATTTATATACATGTAAGAGCGAAATTAGAATAAATACTCTCTTTGATGTTAAATTGTTACTTTTTATCTGTCCATAAAAAAATTCTATATCTGTCCAAAAAAAAATTTTTTTTTAAGCTGTCTATACAGATATGCAGATAGACTTGTCACTTATTGAAAAAATCTCTTAAGGAATATGGGTGGGACTTATAAGGAATATAGGTGGGATCGTTAAACATAAACAAAATTAGTCCCAAAGGAGTATGCACAAGATGCTGTATCCGTGTTTATACTTCAACCCTTTACGGTCCCCCAAAATTAAAAAAAAATCAAGGTAGTCAGTTACATTCCAATTGGAATAAAATCTTTTGTACTCTGCTCCACATACTGTTGTAATAGATGTGAGTGACAAAAATGTAAGCTTGGAATTTAAATAAATAATACTTTTGATGAAAAAAATGTTGAATAACATCCGACATGGGACTTAAAAGCAAAAAAAAATAGATATTAAATTCTTACAAAAATTACATTTAAAATCAAAATAAAATATTTCATTTTGGCAAAACAAACAGTTGAGGGAAACTAAAATCAGCTACATATCAGTTATATTGCGTGAATTGATTGCGATTACATTTGTATTCGTAATACTAGTAAATTTTTAGTTAATCCATGATGTTGTGAAAAATATAATCAAAATTTAAATGTAAAAAAAAAGCCTTAAGAAAGCCTAAAAGTAATTTAAAGGAGTCGTCATTACTTTTAGAGTATGTGATGAGCAGCGTGGTGCAGGCAGGTACCCCGAGCACCTCCCCCGTGAGGAGCGGCACGAGGCGATGCGGCGGGGGCTGGTAGAGGCGGCTCCACACCACGGCGGCGGGCGCCTCCTGCGGGGAGCCGCAGTAGCTGCCCCAGCGCAGACCCCGCACGCTGCTCAGAACCTCCAGCTGAAAGAAACACGGCCACTTAAAATAAACATCGATTCGTTGGTTGATTCGACAGCAGCAGCTTGTCTAACTTTCATGAGCTTGAGCAGGTTCACAAACCAGAGTGCCTCTAGCCCAAACCAGAGTGCCTCTAACCCTTGCTACTATTTTTTATTAACCAGTTGTCAGTTTATCCCGAGCGTGACTCGCGCAAGGAGTTGGTGTTGTATTGATGAGTCTGAGTGCTGCTCGGACAAATCGTATTCTAACTTGGTGGTATTGATTTGCCCGAGCCAAATATATTTATGTATTTTTTTTTATTGACTTACCTGAGCAGTGTTAAGGTAGTCTTGTTTCAAGTTGTTTGGTGATTATTTTCTCGCCAAAATTTGAATGTTTAAAACGTTTGTTTGTTATTAAAACGGTTAGTGATCTCAGACAAACGTGTGATTGTGTGACTTAACCCTTACTGGTCCAATGTCGAATCTCATTCGACTTAGATTTTTTGCTCTTAGGTCCCATGTCGGATGTTATTCGACATTATTTTAATCATTAGTTTTATTTATTCAAATTCCAAGCTTACATTTTTGTCACTTGTATATATTACAACAGTATGTGGAGCAGAAGACAAAAGATTTATTAATATTTAGATTTATTAATAAATGTCTACCTAGATTTTGGGGGACCAAGAGTATCCAAACTCAGGTGTTTTCAAAGCATTGTTGCAGCTACAGTCAACAATCATCTTTTTTGTTTGTTTGTTAATTCTCATACTACACTTTAGATCATAGGTTCTCAATCTTATTTTGCCCACCGTCCACTTTGAGAATATTATTTTTCTAGTGCCCTGCCTCCAATCTTTTTACTCATCTGTCACGAATCTGAACAGCTATTGACATAATTATATTCAAATGTGTAATAACACTATAAGTACACTGTACATTCCCCTCCTGAAAGTCTCAAACGCCCACAAGGGGGCATTATCGCCCATATTGAGAACCCAAGCTCCAGATTGATTCTTTGCAGCAATTCTTAAATACGTATGATGTTCACTAGTTGCCAGTAATGTTTTGTCATAAGAGTATCAGAGGTTGAAGATACTCTTCCCACCAATGAGTATACCATCTGTCCAGTTCTTTTGGGCTAGCTTCATTATTGTTCTGTGTACATGTTGAATGAGAAGGGTGACGTAATATGTACATCTTTGGTGGACACTGCCGCTGGGGTGTAGCGGAAGTGAAGAGACTCTGTCCACTATGACAGAAGCCAAACTATTTTCATATAAGGTTGTGTGTGTGATATCAGTGAACTTATAATATTAAATGATTATAATATAGGAACTCACGGAAGGTTCGGGAATATGTTGCAAGTCCGTTATAGAGTGAGGATGAGGCTGCTTCAGCAGCTGCCTTGGTGTCTGTCCGTAAGTTCGGACCATCGTCTCCCATGCTTGTCTTTCCAGGTCATCTTTTATTATGCCCATGTCGAAACCATAATAAGTCTAAAAGAAATTAAAATGAACATAGCTATTAGAAATAGTAATTAAATTTGATTTATTGATTTGGCGTTTAATTTTTAGAACTCCATATTAATTTATGAATTCATTTTTAAGTCAAACACAGATTTTTTCAGTCTACTAAGTTGTATTTTATAAAAAACACATAAAAATTAATATTGTGACAATTGTTTCGCTTAGTTATGGCATTTTAAAACGAATGTGAAGATTAAATGGACTGATTGTCCTTATGTAGCTATACAATTCTATGTACTTAAGTGATAGTTTTAACATGTGCAGCAATAATTTATGGGAGACAACAATAATTAATGGGGGATGTAGGTTCATACACTTATATTTATTTCCTGGGAAAAGAAGAATCTATTGACATGGCAATTTGTGAGAGATTAATGTTTTTTAACCAAATACAATTGTTGGTAATATTATTTTTAAGAATTTATATATGTAGATATAATTGTATTGCAAATTATTAGTTTATCAATAACGCATCATGCAAGCGTTTACATAGAGAGAGATGATGTACAATAACAGTCTATTTAAATATGTTTTGCAATGGTGAAGATATAAGGTTGGTTGGTTAAAATTTGGATCGTTTAAATTAATTAATTTCTAATTACTCTCTCTAAATTAATCTCTCAAATAAACCAATTCCATTACATATTGAGAGCAAAGGTGGAAAAATGAATATATTAAAGCAATTAGAAATTAACAAGTATTTAAACAATCCTAATTTTAAAATTATTAATGAACAAACCAACGTTATATCTTCACCACTGCTAAACATATTTAAATACTGTTATTGTACATCATCTCTCTCTATGTAAACGCTTGCATGATGCGTTATTGATAAACTAATAATTTTTAGTACAATTATATCTACTAAAAATAATATTACCAACAACTGAATTTGGTTCAAAAACATTAATCTCTCACAAATTGCCATGTCAATAGATTCTTCCCTTCCCAGAAAATAAAAATAAGTGTACGAACCTACATCCCCCATTAATTATTGTTGTCTCCCATAAATTATTGCTGCACATGTTAAAACTATCACTTAAGTACCTAGAATTGTATAACTACATAAGGATCGTCAGTCCATTTAATCTTCACATTCGTTTGAAAATGCCATAACTAGGCGAAACAATAGTCACAATATTATTTTTTTGTGTTTTTAATAAAACACAACTTAATAGACTCAAAAAATCTGTGTTTGATTTAAAAATTAATTCATAAATTATATTTGATTCTATCATCTTTTGGTTTCTTGAACATTACATTTTTTTTAAATATTAATCTCCCTTTCATATTCCACTACTATACTATATATGGCGGTCAGAAAAAATATGAGTCATAGAATACTATATATATTATGGGACAGAGTGGCTAGTGGCTGATGTTCAACATAGTGCAATGTAATTTTGTCTTATGCAGACCGCAAATGATCAAAAATATGAGACATAGGGCGGAAAGTGCAACAATTTAATTATCCAAGCTTCTCATACTCACTGCAGGATGGAAAACATTGACTGCATCAACAGCTGCTTGCCCGGTCTGTTTATATCCAAACACCAAATCTATCCAAAGAGGCAGATTCTCTCTGGCGTAGGCACTCTCCAGGGCCTGGCGATTGATGAGAATAAACAGGCGGGCGTTCTTGGCCCATGGCGGAAGCTCCACATCGTTCACGACTACTCCACATTGCCTGACTCCGAGCTCCAGCCCTGAATAAAGAGCAAAATAGAAACATTAAATTGCATTTTAGGATTTTGCTACATTTTGCCCTATGTTCGTACCACTCATTGATCAATCATTCCATTGTATTTAAATGTTATTTACATGAACAATACTTGATATTGGATTTTTTTTTATTTATTAATTTGAGTTAACAACAGCAACACATAAAACAAAAACATTGAAAGGATATACATAAAATAAAGCCAATTATAATTAACTACAGAAACACAAAAAAAAATTAGTACAAAAGATCTAGTAAATGAATTTGAGAATGTATGTGAGGGCGAATGAGCATGTGTGAAGTATGTAAGAGGTGTGTGTGTGTGAGAGAGAGAGAGAGAGAGAGAGAGAAATGATTTACTGTAAACCAAATCAAAAATGAACAAAATCGACATTTGCATAACTTGAAATCCTGACGCTTCGATCTCAGCTCCGACTTTGTTTGGAGGATAAACATAAAATTAAACAATCCTTGTGTATAAGGTTCCCTATATGTTGATGAAGTTTTATCGGAAGCAGCAAGAAAAACAAATAATAAAAAAACAGCACTGCTTTTTGAGACAGATCTTACCTTCGGAGTTGCATAGAAAATGAGGAAGGCAGAAGAACTCAGGAATTAGTTCTTTAACATCAGTAGTAGAATCGCAACTTGTTAGACGCCATGTTGTTTGCAGAGAGTGGAAGGTTCTGTCAGGTATATCAAAATTATTATCTAAAAGAAAAAACATTGGTTTTATTATAATGAGAGATGGGGTATCATGGAACATATTTAAAAATTCAATAGGATTAGTTTTTGTACAAACCTTGGTAGGTAAGGAAGAGTTTGGTGAATGGTGGCAGTCTCACGAGGAAATGTAGAACTGTACCGGAATTGGAGTAGTGTGATCCGTAATGATATGGTTCTTTGTTAACTCCGGATATAAGGCACGACCCTTCCTGTCTGGCTTGCTTTAAATACTGAAAGAAATTATATGTGCATCATATTTTTTTAGTACTATACCTCCAACCATTGTTAACTTTGTGCTATGGTGATATAACACTCTCTTTATCATTCATCGTTCACTTTGTGTAATACCACTTTTATTTTTAAAGTGATGTTACACAAAATGAACGAAGAATGATAAGGAGAGTGTCAGAATAAAATAAATAACCTATAAAAATAGTCCTTGTCCGCCTCCATAGTGTAATGGTCAGCACGCTCGGCTACCGTTCTGGGGGTCCCGGGTTCGATTCCCAAGGGGGTAAAATAAATATAAGTGATTTTTTCACTGTAATATTTATTCGATATTATTACCGTGGACTGGTACCTGAAGCGGAGGGCTGATCACCTTTCCTTCATGTGTAAACGATCAAGATAACACTGCGTTTATATGACGCAGTGCCCTATGCATCATGGGGGTGCGGATAAGGGTTTTATTATTATTATTATTATAAAAATATAATTAAATAGTTAAAATAAAACTTTGTTTTAAAATCAGATTGAATATTTTATTATACAGTAGAATCGCGATATAACGAAATCCAAGGGACCAAAAAATATTAATTCGTAATAACGAATTCCCACATATAACGAATTTTTTTTAAATCATACTTAGTATGTATATGTTGCACGCCGTTGCAAAAAATGTTGCGCGGCTTTTCAAAAAGATCGCAAGTTCTGCAAACAAAGGAGGAAGGGGGCCATAGGGAACTGAATACCTACATATTTTCACTTGTTTTCTTATTAACCTTACGGTGATAAAAGTGCTGCGGGAATCGATGATACTCGTATGTATTTTGTACACAATATGAGAATGTGATTTTTAAACCGGAAAAACGTAAATGTTCCTAGTTGCTTTTACTGGCCATATTTAAAGTTCAAATATAACAATTTTGTAATGTTGGGTCTGGTAAATATGTATCTGAAAATGAGAATAATAACATCAAATATAATAATAATAATATCACAAGTAGCCGCCAAAGCCGAGAACGAGAACGGCTTGCGCGCTACTGACGGCCAGTGTTGTCAGACGTCAAAGAGTAGTTTTCGATATTGAGATTGAGAAATTTTTTTTCCAAAATTTACGCGATGAATTTTTTTTCGCCGTCGCTAAAAATTTCCTAAAACCGTTGAAATTCCGTTATAATCCTTCAAATTCCGTTTGATCTCTTTATTCCTTCAAAATCCGTATAAAACGGACAAATTCGTATTTGTCCAAATTTGTCCGTCATATTTAATATTCCTAGTTGCTTTTATTGGCCATATTTAAAGTTGAAATAAAACAATTTTGTAATGTTGGGTCTGGTAAATGTTATTCATAATGTCATTCATTTGCAGCGACGGAAATAAATAATTTGTAAAAAAATCGGGAATCAAATCCTAACATAAAATCGTAAAAATACACAAACGTTTCTGTGTTTGCGCGTGTGGCGTGCTTTGTAAGTATGCGTGCATGTCGTACGTCGTAACACGTTACTCCGCTAGTCCAATAGTGTGCAGATCGTCTTACCCGACACTACGCCCCACTTAGGGCGCTTGTCCACTACCCGAAATTCCTTGTAATTTTACTGTCCGGCACGTCAGTTAGCGTTTTAAAATGACGATTGGCTTGGATTGGCTTCTGCTTTTGTCCATCTTTCTTCGGATCAGAGCTCTTGATCGGTGCGTGAACACGTTGCGCGTAAATTCGATCGTAAAATCGTCGTTTTAAAACGCAAACTGACGTGCCGGACGGTAAAATTATTCCGTGTAGTGGACAAATGCCCTTACGATGTAGATAAAAGACGGATGCAATTTGAGGATTATTATTGTCAACAGAATCATTTCATTGAGATAAAAAGACGGATTGTAATTTGAGAATTATTATTGTCTACCATTGAGATAAGCAGGTGGACTGATTATGGGAGAGAATATATACTTTAGAATTTTTATGGCCTACAGAAATAATTTCATTGAAATAAGAAGAGAGATTATAACTACGTCGCCTACTTTCAAAATCCGCCAGATCCATGTAAGTCGATTTTACAAAAAAAATCCAAATTCTCCGGATAACATTTATGTTTCAAAGATTTGTCTATCTTTATATAAAATATTATAAAATAGAGAATTTTCCCATTTTTTTGGAAAGTTTTTCAGTACTCAAAAAAAAAACACGAGACACAAATCGATAATGACGTCATCTTAACTTTTGACCTATCTCCGCTCTCTGATTGACCGATATGGGTCAGAAGGCAAGTTTCATGAATATATCGGAATTTGAAATACAACGTTGTTTTTAAGTATTTTTTAGCGGGGTTTTCAAGTATTTAAAAATTTTGAACAATAAAACCCACAACTGGCATTCCGATAGAGTATTTATTTTAAAATCTTATAAAACTGGATCTAGCGGGTTTTGAAAGTAGGCGACACAACTAAAGAATTATTATTGTTGAAGTAAATCATTTCACTGACTCATTGACTCTAATTACTAATTACTCAAGCTGATGGGATATTGTATTGAATTACTTTTAAAAATCGCCATAAAACCATCCGCATATGGTGCGGCGGCGCAGCTTTGAAATATTTTTATCTTAACATTTTTCTTATTTCGGCGCGGCGCCGCGGCGGCGCGGCTTTGAAATATTTTTATCATAACATTTTTTATTTGTTATACATTTACTTAAATGTATTGGCATTTTTTCGTACGGGACAAAAGTGATTTTGTTATACATAATAACGGGATTTCGTTATATAAATGCATTTTCGTATGAAAAATTAGTTTTAGGGAATAAATTTGTTTTTTTTTTCGATATACGTCATTTTTCGATATATCGCGATTACTTATATCGCGATTCTACTGTAATTTGATTATTATGTCTACCGGTTTCGAAGCTAACCGCTTCTTTATTAAGACTGATTAATACTATGTATATAGTTGTATGGACACATATTACATATAATATGGTACGGACATTCAAACTCACATTGTAATTGTTGATATAGTGCGTTTCATTTTTCTTGTTCTGGACTGCCATTGGCTTCCTCAGGTCCCTGAAAGAAGTGGGCACTCCTAGGTCCAGCTTCTCGGAGACGTAGTCCGCGATGATGAAGGGGAACACGGGGTACTGCATGAGGTCGTTGTAGGTCCGCCCTGCCCAGCCGTTCAGCAGCATGAGGTATTCCCAGTTGGTTATCACCCCGTTTCTCCATAGATTCACACTCTCCGACAGGGTGTCAGATTCATATCTAAAATAACATAGTAAAATTTCTATGGAATAAAATACACAACAGAGTTCACATAATCTTGGATGAGCGATAATACATGTTTAAAGAATGCCTATTCTATGCATATGCATCCTATTGAAAACTTTTTTAAAGAAATTAAGATACTAAAAAAGAAAATGGTTATCTAGTTCCAGAATCAAAAACAGCCATATTTGCTCTATCCAACATCATTTAAGTTACAAACAATTATTTTTTGTAATTTTTGTTGCTTTTTCTATTGTATTACAAAATTAAAACTCACAATTTAAACTAGCTAGAAGAGATGAGTCTATTTTAACACTAATTTAAAAAATATTCTTTGCTTGATATAGCATCAAATTGACAAAAAAATATCAGCGGTCCGATATCTGATTGGTCAGAAACATTGATTCTGATTGGTGATCAGTAATAACATCTGATTGGTCAGGAAAAACAATCTGATTATAAAGTTATGTACTTTCTGATTGGTCATGATATGGATTCCATCATTGGTCAGAGTTATGTAATAATCCTCAATTGGTCCCATTTTCAACCAATCAAATTGGACATTGTTTTTCTTCCTTCTAATTTTAAAAGTAACATTAAAAAACCATCATTATTGACGTAACAATTGCTCAGCAAGATTTTTAGTCCTTACTCAGAAGGTGCTGCTAATAAGTAATTTTTTTCACACTACCATAGACAACAGGCCTGCAACCTTTTATTTAGTTTTGCGTTTTCAATTGAAATTTCTCATTTCTGGGGGAAGGAAATTGCCCTGGGAATCTGTGGGGAGAAATAAAAATATATTGCCCACTTTCCAGCCCTTCAGAAGACCCTCCCAGTACCTAATGAAGGACAGTACCATCCTTATTGGGGACCTATGCTATAGATGAATAAAAAATTGATTAATATTCACAATAAATTTTTTATTGTGATCTATACAAATGACGAAATGTGAAAAAAAGGGTTTTAGAAGTTTTTAAACCATAATTGTTTTTAAAGGTACTATGAATATGATTCAAATTGAAATTAAATTGTAAATGTCGGTATTACAGATAATTAAAGCAAAAACACAATAAACTATGTTAAGAAGTCCATAGATATCGTAGTCTTATTTTTTTTAAGGGAATTGAACATTTTCTTGAATTTTAAATAAGCTTGAACACAATATTACACCCCTGTTTAATTAGGATTAATTTTGTTTGGACATTAAGGTCTATCCATACCTCAGATAGGTTAAAATGTTTATCTATTGTAATATGACACTTCAATTGAAATTATTAATAAAAAAAATAGCTGAAAGATGAAAGAATATGGAAGAAGGCATGATAAGGTGTTGAATGATACCTGTTGGGCAGATGGCTGTTATTGAGTGCTTTGAGAAAGTGGTCCATGTCGGTCGAGGAGTGAAAGGCTATGAGGTGGGCGTGTCCCGAGGACAGGAAGACTTCAACAGCCCGCTCGGAGAGTTGCCAGCGTCGCGTGTGCACGCCGGTCACGCTGTCCAGCGCCCAGAACACTCCGCACCCGTCTCCGTCCCTGTCACCGCCGCCAGACTCAGGAAGGAAATGTATGCACCTAGAGTAGAAACAATCTATACTACAATCCTTTCTCAATAAAGATGGATATATTTTTATTTTCTATGGAATCGTTCGGCTGTGAATTTTTTACAAATTGAATTATCTATTGATTTGGTATTAACTTTGTGGAATGAAATGTTGATTGTTTTAAATATTAAATACAACATTTTGAATGTGTCCAAATACTTGTTCACAAATCTAGATTATCTCCAATGGTTGTCAATCATGGGTAGAATTGGTAAATGTTAAACGTGTGTAAAGTGATCACTTAAAGCCCCGTAAATGCCCAGGCTTCGATATTTTTCTTCATCTGTGTTGAGATATAAAAAAATAATATGAGTTTTATGTCATTACACATGACTAGTTTCGAAAACTACAGTGGTTTTCATAAACAAGTGATTGTTAAAACAATTGGTTTTTAACAACTAGTCAAGTGTAATGAAACAAAACTCAATAAGTTGTATTGCACAAATTTCAGGTCATAAAATATTTTCCATCCAGAATTGAACACATTGAAATTGGAGACAATCAAAATCGTAAGATTTTATATGCATATATGTACATGTTATAGGCATGTCGGATTACAGGGAGCGTCGGATTAAACAGAGACCGGATCACTGGGGGTCCAATTGACATACAATATGCATTTAAAGCTACAAAAACTATGCATCAACAGTATAACTCAAATGTTAGCCAACGCTTTTGAAAGTGTAGATTTATTTAATACATCGTTTTCCACCTTGAAGTCTGTATGTTATAATAGATAAATTTTAATGTTGTGTTTCACTCTCTCGCTGCTCGCTGATAGTATTGATTTTTATTATTGTATTCTTTATTGTCATTGTACATATTTTTTATTAATATTGTTAGATAAAATTAGATAAAAGCCTTAGATAAAATAAGATTAAAATAATCAGTTATAAAAAGGACCTAAGTGTGAATTGGTTCCTACCTGTCGCTGAGTAACAGTTCACCGTGCTGCTCACTCTTCACGGTGACGTAGATGGCCCGCGTCATGTAGCTGACACTCTCGTTAAGGTGAAGTCTCTCCAGCAAGCCACTCTGCACTTGCTCGTCTGGCCATTCTAATAAATATGCGAGGGGCTGCTTTTTCTTGGCGCTTTCTGCAATAGAACATACAAGTAGTCAAGAAATTTACACCTAAAAAACTAAAATAATAATGTGGAATTTTACAAAATGAATGTAACATCAATCAATGATGAAGGGGGGGACTGAGTGTACTTACAAATTTTGAATTTCTAGTGAAATATATATTTTAAAAATTATTTATAATAATATAATATAATAATATAAACCTCATTTAGAAATGCAGACGAGTGTTAATATTACCCAAAAATCTCCCACATGAGCCAAATATTTCACTCACCTAACTTGTCCCGAAATCCCTCAATTTTTTATGCTATTTCTTATTTAGAAATAAAGACAAGTGTTAATATTACCCAAAAATCTCCCTCATGAACCAAATATTTCACTCACCTAACTTGTCCCGAAATCCCTCAATTTTTTATGCTATTTCTTATTTAGAAATAAAGACGAGTGTTAATATTACCCAAAATGCTCCCACATGAGACAAATATTTCACTCACCCAACTTGTCCCGAAATCCCTCCCTCACAAACTTGTCGCCTATGACGTGGTGGCACCTCCTCAGCCGCACGCGGGCGCGCGCGGGCCCCTCGGCCGGGTCCAGCTCCCAGGAGGCGGGCTGGGCGTCGCGGCGCTGGCACGGCGCGCGCTCGTGCGCCAGGCGCTGCGCGAGGGCCCGCCAGCGCGCCGCGCCGCTCGCCAGCGCGCCCTGCTGCCGGCGCAGGTGCTCCAGGAAGGCCTTGCGCGAGGCGTTCTGCGTGTCCACCACCAGACGGGTTATGGACATGGCGGTCACGGTCAGCTTCAGCGCCAGAGTGTCTTTGGTGAAGACGCTCCTGAGAAAATGCGTATTATTTAGCTACAATTTGTACTTTATTATAAATTCATTTTCAAAATTCAAACCCTTATCCGCACCCCAATGGTGCATAGGGCACTGCATTATACAAACACAGTGTTATCTTGATCGTTAACACACGAAGGAAAGGTGATCAGCCCTCCGCTTCAGGTACCAGTCCAGGGTAATATTGAATAAATATTAGAGTGAAAAAATCACTTATATTTATTTGACTCACCCTGGGAATCGAACCCGGGACCTCCAGAACGGTAGCCGAGCGTGCTGACCATTACACTACGGAGGCGGACAAAACTCTATTATAAAAGTAATAGACTAAAACTTTTGGATAACTGCATATTAATAACTTTTCTACCTCATACATACACTTTTTGAGTTCCTCGGTTATTGAGTAATGTTGAAAGGAAGGTATCGTGTGTTGCTGATGTTAAGGGTTACCGTGTTAGTTTCGTCTGCCCCCGTGGTGTAATGGTTAGCGTGTTTAGTTACCGTGCTGGAGGTCCGGGGTTTGATTACCAGGGGGGGGTGAAAATAATGATTAACACTCCAAAATTTATTTAATATTTCCCTGGACTGCTCCCTAAGGCGCAGGAGTGATCACTTTGTCTTTTCATGTAAGTAGCCATCAAGATAACACTGTGTCAATATGATGCAGTGCCCTATGCACCATCGGGTGCCGATGATGGTTTGAAGAAGATCTCATACACCCTTTGAGTTCCTCGGTTATGGAATAATGTTAAAAGGTGGGTATTGGGTGTTGCTACTCTTGAGGGTTAGTATGTTAGTGTCGAGTCATAATTCTGTTACAGCAGTCTGGTGTAGTATTTTCTATTAGGCTGTTTAAGTATTGAGTACAACTTTTATCCTTTTAAAACAATATTTCCCATCCAGACCGCCAACATTGCTATTGGTAGTCTGGACTGTTTTGGTCAGCTAAGGAACTGATGTTAGTAAACCTACTTTTGAATGTTGGCATACAGCAGTGCCAGAGTCCTCTGTCGGCGCTCTGTATCCAGCGCGGCGAGGTGGCGCGCCTCCTCGCGCACGGCGTCCGGCTGCAGAGCTTCCCCCACCCCGCCGGCCCCCAACAGCGCCCCGACTGCCACGCACAGTCGCTGCGACTCCGCATCCCCCTCCATGGCACATGTCAGGTACACTGCCAACTGAAATGTGAGGTAGGTGATATTATATTGGATGTTTTTCTATCAAAACTATTTCATATTCATATTTAATCTTTCCCTTACGGTGGTACAAACTACCGTGTGCAACGGTGATATGTATTTTGTACGCCATATGAAAATGTGATTTCAAAACTGGAAAAAAGTGAAAATTCCTAAATGTTGTAAACACGTGTACGCAATGCACGGCATGCACTTAGACACTGGGAAACGTTTTTGTTTTGGTGATTTTATACTCAATTTTTTCACAAATGATTTATTTCCGCCGCTGCAAATGAATAACTTTATATGTTTTATAATACTTTTATATAATACACAATTATACTACGGAGGAATATAAAAATACTGAGCCCATATCTATTATATTTTATATTGATATTCTCATTTTTAAAGTCGAGTTGTAGTAAATACATCACCGGGAGGGAAAGGTTAAAGATACAGCCGTGGCCATATGTATTAGGCACCCCCTACAGAATTGGTTTATGTCTTTAAATACTGCGACTCTTGGAATTCTTGCAATCTTTTCGGATTATATCGTATTTTGATGGACTTTACCAACTACTTATTACCTGCTATCCCGAACTACGACAGTTAGGGGCGTGGTTTATTTAAAAACACTGTTTTTACTAATTTCAAGGGTCAGTTTTATATGTGAAACATTGCTCTCCAGTTATTTTTATCAGTGAAGTACAATTCTTTTAGTACTTTTCATTTAAGCCTTCATTATTTTATATTAAAACGAAGAAAGAAAAACGTGATTTGAGTGAACTGAGCGGTGTCGAATACTTTTATTGAATTCAGAAGGGTTAACCCAGGTCAAAATAGCGAAAAAAAATTTAATGCTCCTGATGTGCGGTTCAAACCCTAGTAGGTAAAATCTATCAAAATACGATACAATCTGAAAAAAATGCAAGAATGGTAGTATTTAAAGACATAAACCAATTATGTAGGGTTGCCTAATACATATGGCCAAGGCTGTAAACTAGGTATAGAAGGTTATACCTAGAGCCATTACAAGGCACCATACACCCAATTAACACCTTACGAAAATAGGCCTGGGTGAAGCAACAAGGTTGAGAGAATATACTACTACTACTACTACTACTACCATCACGCCATTTCTCCGCAGGGGTAGGCAGAAAGGATGGAATGCCACACTCTTCTGTCCTGACATACACTCCTCGCCTCCTTCACATCCATACATCTAGTCATACATACCCTCCGATTACGCAGACTTTTGACACCGCCAGATTTTAGGTTCTGATTGATAGAGAATATTCAGTTGACCATACACGCTGTATATTTACTAGAAGGTACATTTAAGACCTAAGGTTGGATAGCGAGATTAAACTAACAGTGACCTGACGTAATAGATCTTTACAGCTCGCGGTAATCTCAGAACCCTAACAAGGCACTGACCACAAACAAGAATAAAAATACATAAGATCTG
This sequence comes from Brachycentrus maculatus, assembly GCF_059751285.1. Taxonomy (NCBI): domain Eukaryota; kingdom Metazoa; phylum Arthropoda; class Insecta; order Trichoptera; family Brachycentridae; genus Brachycentrus; species Brachycentrus maculatus. Next base: position 302,296 of record NW_028281131.1, read on the forward strand.
ATTTCCTGTCAAAATGATAAAACCATACCTTTCTTTGGTTGACAGGATCAGAAGGCGTGAGGACCTTATGCACAATGGGCAGGGCATTGAGCGCCGCTTTAACAACCATTAACTTGAGATGTGGTTGTTTGGCAGCGGGTGATATAATCCAGTTGAACATGTCGCAAAACACATGGTGCCAGTCAGTATTGCTGATGGAATTCCACCACTTGGATTTCAGCCCTTGATTGGTTCCGGAAATTACTAAAAAAATAAAGACATACATTCACACACAAATGTAACGGATTCTTATTATATATTTCACTCTACTTTACAAAATTTGTAAGTATGTAACTGCTTAAAGGTATTGAAATATATAACACCTACTGCTTATGAGCGTTAAGAAAATCCTTTCTATCATGTTACTTTCAATTTTAGTCATCTCTGCATCTGAATCTGTAACAATATCATTTTAACAATTAGTTTAATTTAATAGTTAAGGCAAACAACATTTTTTAATATAAGATATATTGCGGCAAGATATATTGGCATTCTTGGTAGAAAACAAATTAACACACAATTTTGAATTTTTCAATTACTTTTTTGACAATAAATTAGTACAAAATATTGTAGACGTAAATGAAATATGCTTAAATTGTTATATTTTATTTTAAAAGTGGATAAACATTGAATAAATTTTCTTTAAAAACCTGAGTTGTTTTAAACACTTTTTACAACAAATAAAAAACTAGCTTTAAGTGATTAATCATCAAAATTGTAAGTTTCTTCTGCCCTTAATTTGAGATAAAATAAATGAACAATTACATTACCTCGATTCATAAGGAATTGTGCAGCTCTGTTGAGTAAAGCGACGTGCCGATTGAGAAGCTCAGATCTGGACAGTTTTCTGCCAAAGTCTCTGTATTGAGAAGGGGGAAGTGGAGAAGTGGTCTCCGAGTGCAGGGCGAGGGAATCATTGTCACTGCCACCCGATGTTGCCGACAGTGCTGTAAATACTGAACACATAATAAATCATGCAACTGACTACAAGCACTTTTGAATTACTGAAAACAATGGGGTAATGGTTTTAAATTTAAGTCTGAGAGTTGCAAAAGGTTTTGCCATACACATTTATGGTTCTAATAAAGAAAAATGGATTTTTAATAACTAATAACTACAAATTTTTGCACTCTTTGAGTCTGTAGAAATTATGCTTGAATAATAATCCAATCGGATCAGAAAAAAACTTTAAAAGCAGTCCAAAAAAAAAGCATTTACTTTTTCCAATATATGTACATAGATAGACTCATTCAAACACATGATCAAATCAACAAATGTTTTGGGTAAAATAATGTTCAGAGTGGAAGTGATGATTTAGTGTCAGTTATAAAGCTATATTTACCTGGGGAGAAGTAGTTAGGACTCCTCGTATTGACAACTGAAGTTAGAGCGTTTAATCTTTCTTCGAGAAAATTAAATTCAGACTCGAATAGAGTACATTGCGTATCTCTCATGACGCTGGCGACGTGGCACTGGTCCGAGGGAATGTGTAACTCTGAACGCTCCATTAACTCCAAGTAGCAAAGCAGATAATGTATGTCCATTCTCATCTGGAAAAAAATAGTCTGGATTAAAACATATTATTTTTTGACATCTCATCAAAGATGAAGAAGAATATGGTAGTTGTGGATTGAGTGATCACTTTACATCTCACATCTTTACATCTCACCAATAGATGTCTCTAGTGAAGTTCTAGTGATTCAAGAACAAGGTTTCTAAATTGGTTAATATATATAGAACTTCCAAGAATTTGAGTAGTGTGGTTGTCAATAATGGGTAGAATTGGTGAACGTTACACGTGTGTAAAGTGATCACTTAAACCAGCCTATGACGGTCGTTAGCCCCGTAAATCCCCAGACTTCCACATTCTTCTTCATCTTTGATGAGATGTCAAAAAATAATATGAAAATAACTCCTGTAATTGGAGATAATCCAGATTTTGTGAACAAGTATTTGGATACACTCAAAATGTTGGATTAAAACACTTGGGACGGGTGATTTTTACGCCTGGGGACTGCTAGCGACAAGATTTGATAATTATGTACATGTAGTTGTGACCTCAACAAAGAGATTGGTACATAATATTCATATTGAATATGTAATTCCTTCTTTTGTGACTTTGAAATGAGGCCGGCGCAGAAGGTAAAAATACCCTTCCCGTCCCTAAGCATCAATCCACCGAACGGATATAGTAGTACATAAATATAATAATAAAATAATAAAACCCTTATCCGCACCCAAATGGTGCATAGGGCACTGCGTCATATAACGCAGTGTTATCTTGATCGTTTTTACACATGAAGGAAAGGTGATCAGCCCTCCGCTTCAGGTACCAGTCCAGGGTAATATTGAATAAATATTACAGTGGAAAATCACTTATATTTATTTGAACCCCCCTGGGAATCGAACCCGGGACCTACAGAACGGTAGCCGAGCGTGCTGACCATTACACTACGGAGGCAGACATAAATATTCCATACTAAAATTATTATTTTATAATCATGTTATGCAAATGTAATTATAAAAAGAACTGCATATTAAGTCTGTATTGTTTTTAATTTGAACAAGCTCTAAAAAGCAATGACAAATAATAAGTAAGCAATGCTTTACCTGCAAGTTGTGTTGGAAAACAATGGTTTTCAGAGCGATCTGATTTAAAATAAATCTTAAATCATCGAGTATTAATTCTCTTCCATCGAAAGACTTATCTTTGATTGCTCCGACTTCTCGTAAGCATTTCAGTATTGTTTCCACAATTCCTATTTCATTGAGAATTCTGATACTAGCCTAAGAAAAAGAAAACAATAAATTAATGAAATAATGCAAATATTAAATAGTATGCAAATGTCCATTTTTACAATTTGGGGTCAAACCTTTTCTATGATTTTCTTGAATAAGAGTGTAGTATTGTGGGTCAAGGAGATGTCTTGAAGAGTACAGGGTAGAACAGCCAACAGAGGAGGTGTCTTCAGAAGTTCTTTCTCTGTTACTTCAGTCCAAGCCTCATCCTAGAACGAGAAGGAGTGTCGGGTTGTGGTTCCGTGGTTAGTGTGCGGACTCTTAAGTCAGAGTTTCTCGGTTCGAACCCACTCTACCACAATTTGATACCTATTTCTAATAATGAGCCGCTTAGGCTCACAGAAATAGTATGAAATTGAAATATTTGTGTAAAAAATAAAAACACAAATATTATTGTAGGAAATTTACAACATTATTTTGAATCATGATTTATATTGATATCTCAACATAGATAAAGAAATCTATTGAGGTAGGAATATGGAAGTCTAAGTACTAACTATATTCTTATCTTAATAGATCTCAATAAACTTCTTTGTCTATGTGAAGATATCAATAATAATCTTGATATAAATAAAGTCGATCCAGCATTTGAAAAACAGTGAATTTTAAATAAATATATTTTGTATATTAAAAGCATTGTTAACTTTGTGGTATGGTAATATGTAAAACACTCTTCTTATCATTCATCATTCACTTTCACGAAGTAGTGTGTTTTAAAGTGGTATTACACAAAGTGAACGATGAATGATAAGAAGAAAATTTTAAATAAATAGATTAAAACGCCTACTCCCTTTGGTTTAATAATTCAACGTATATTGCAGTGAGTGTCCAAAAGTTTGGTAATGCTAAATATGAATAATTCAAAGTGTACAAGCGCGTTACCTCTAGCTGATCCTCGAGAGGCGCCCTGCGACCGGTGACCAGAGAAGCGCACGCCGACACGAGGTCGTGCGAGGCCGGGTACTGGGAGATCTGGTTTGCCAGCAGGTAGAAATAGCAGCGTTGCTCCAAAAGTTTCAGGTCCTCAGGGGAGCACCTCTGTACTAGCGCACAAATCACTTTCACCACTCCCGTTCTCACCGATGCTTCCTTGTGGTTTCCCAGTATAAGCAACATCTCGCTATGAAGCACCACTCCGAACACCTGCATGAAGAAAAACTACTGTATAATTAGAGTACTAAAGTACATAAACCACTGTATACATAATTAGAGTACTAGGGTACTAAAGTAGAAAAACTACTATATAATAACCAGTCTGATGATGTCGGTTATGACGAAACCCGGTTGATGGTCAAATAAAATTCATGTGGAAAAACTACACAGTTGTTATTTAATTCTATACTATATAATTTTACAACAGTATATTCAAACAACAGTGGATCCAAAATGTCGATAATTTTTTATAACATATTCACAATTATGACTACTATAACAGTCGAATTTACATCTCTTATTTAGGAAATGATAGCTTTAACCGTCAGCAAAAAAAACTCGTACGGAAAACCGGTTATTATGATAGAAAACTAGAGAAATTACATGGCGGAAAATGTGTATGGCTTTTACTGGGTTGGCATTAACTTTGCAGAATTTCTTGATCTATAATTGTTATTATCAAACAGTCTGACAATGTCCTAATAACTTTGCCTTCCACACACCGCGTCTAAAAACTGAAGTTTAATTGGTGGTCCTTGTTGACAAATAAAAAAGCTGCCGGAAGAAGCTCTTTTTAATCTGGTAACATTGGCATTTATGTATAGAAAGAAAATAAGGAAAATGACTTCTACACTGACTTGAATTGAGTTAATTGGGTAAAATCAATTCGTCTCAAACCAGTGGCCTTGCAATAGGTTTAATTTTTAATAATAAAATATATTGTGTCCCTATGTAAAACATATTTAGATCAAAAATTACTCTGATTATGTAACTTGTTTTTTTTTTCGATAATTGAAAAAAATATATACCGTAGAACGGGGCTAATTGAATGATGATGTGTTACTTGAGCCCAGTACAAAAAAGAGATTTAAATCTGTATTTGGTCTACAATAATGAACGCATCGTGACAATAAGTGTCACCTGTCAGGGAAACAATGAATCGTGTCAATACGTTCATTATTGTAGATCAAATACAGATCTAAATATTTTTTTGTACTGGGCTTAAGTAACACATCAAAGATCAAGTAGCCCCGTTCTACGGTACCTATGTGAAAAGTCAATCCTATGTGAAAATGTGCCTGAATGTATTAATTAAAGAAAATCTTGAAATGTAAAAATGTCAATTTTGTATATTATAAAATAGGTAAAACCTACTTGACTGAGTATTGCGTCGGGCATAATGCATATTGTGTCTCGTAGTAGCAACAGTAAGCCCTCACAAACTGTCCAACTTCTCGATGATCCGGTTCGGAGATTATGTAACAGCACAGGACTGCGTAACTACAACATCAATATGTATTTTAACATGAAACAACATAGTAAAAGCTCATAAATTGGATAAACGGACCAATTTAAAGAAATAAACAAAAATATTAACACATTTCGGATGGGTGTTTTTTTCGCCAGCTGACCGCTGGCAAGGGTATTTGATAATTATCTACATATTAAGACCTTAACAAAGTAGATCATTCTGAATCATTGCAGTGCAGTTAGCAAATGCATATGCAACTTAACACACTACGGACGGGTGTTTTTTAGGCCTGCGTAACGCTGGCGACGGTATTCGATAATTGTGTAGATATAGTTAAGACTTTAAGAAAGAGATTGGTAGATACATAATATTTATATAAAAACATTGGATAATTCCTTCTTTTCTGACTTTGACATGAGGCCGGCGTCGAAAGTAAAAATACCCTTTCCATCCTTAAGCACCAATCGACCGAACGGGTAGAAATACCTTTCCCGTCCTAAGTGTGTTAATTAACTATGGTCTAAGAAACCAGTTTTGGTCACAATGGAAAATCAAAAAGGTCTCAGGACAGACAAATTTTTACTAAATTTAAATGTTATAAATAAAATACTATACCTGTTGGTACATGGATATGGAATCATTCTGAACTGGTTCCACGTTGATCTCATCCGATTCAATAACAACGTAATCCTTTGTTAATCCCGAGTTTGGTGATGAAGTTACAGATCTGTTGTCTATGGCTGAAAAATAAATGTAAAAGTCATCATTTTATATTTGGAAATTAATCTACCAATTAAATTAATAGACTGAAAGAAAGAGAAGAAGAATAATAATATAATATAGTCCTTATAATCAAATGTATACTGTCCAATTGGTGTGGAAAATCTAATTATTATTTTTTTAAATACAAAATTGTATTTACTATAACAATCTGATAAAACAAATTATTTACCACATGGAGAGTTACTACTTTTTTCGTCGGCATCTTTGCTTGTTCCAGGCAATACTAATATTGAAGAAATTTTTCCACTTCTTGAGCGATGTCTTTTTCTGTGAACATAAGACAAGGTAAAAAATATAAATAACAAACAAAAAACTCATAGTTACGTAACATTATTAATACATATTTCAAATTCTTGAGTAGTAAATCTGAGTGAAAGTATAATTTTCTGTGCGATACCTTAACCTCAACATTGATTATTTTTTCATAATTGAGATTTAAAAAAAAAAATTATTACAAAAAATACCCTATCTGCAAATAATATTAAAATACAAATATGTATATGGAATGTATTTCACATCATACAAAAAAAATCATAATCATTTACATACATTCAGAATTTTTACTTGCAAATGCATTATTAACAAACGGTATTGTCATCACTTTTATAATTACAAATGTGGGTAAAAATTTATTTAAGGACCTAATTAAGTGGAAAAAAATATAATATTATGATAATGTTGCATCATTTGGTAACATTCATAGCTGCCAAAATAGTCACACTCCAATAGTTTTTTTTTTGTGTCAATCTTTATCATTTTCATTCCATTTTCATACATATTTTTCATTCCTCTTATATCATTTCATAACATTAAACTATAATGGAAATGAGCAAGATATTTTATTCCTTTGACTATCGTCATTAGTGTGTATTGATGTAAAATATTCTAAATATATCATACTCTATCCATATGACTCTTATTTGATTTTTTTAAATGTGTCTCATTCTTACTCATTCGCTTTTTGAAGTGTCACTCTGATTAGCCTATTCATAAAATGAAACAAACCTCTTTTCCTTCCTCGATGCTTTTCTTCTGACGTGTAGATTAGCAATTGTTTTACTGGTTTTAGATGTTTCCAGAGGGGAGCTCGTTCGCATAAGGTTCACCGGAGTATTTTCTACATCACCGTGCTCGCTGGAAATCATGTCGTTCATATCTTGAAAGGGGTTAGGTTCAATCTGGTTCAGGGACATGTTCCTGAGCGGGGTGCCGAGGGACTCTCGATCAGAGTAGCTGGTGGAGCTGCTGAGGCGGCGGCGGCGCGGGTTCTTCCGGTTCCTCCGCTTAGTGGTGAAGGGCAGCGGCAGACCGAGTAAGTTGGAGTTGTAGTTTGAAGTTGACTGCGTTATGTCCGTTAGCAGAAAATAGAAACTTGATCTTGAATGTGTTATAAATGTTGCGCTAGCCTGGAAATGACAAAGCGACGTAAGATAAAATAACTCTGAGAATATCATATATAAATTACACTGATCTTTAATATAACTGGAACGAGTTATCTAACTAACTAGAGTTAAGAAAGAATTATCTAATTATGTATTTATATTAATGTAGTTACCTGGTGCATGAGGACGAGGAAATCGGTCAGCAGAGCAACATGGTGCATTATGGGAGGACATCCGATCAAAGATCGAATAAGTTCTACTAAGCTGCAACTCACGGCTTCACTCAGTCTTTCCATATCAGAATTCAAGAATCGTTCCTAAAAAAAAATAAGCTTACATTATTTAATACTCAATAGCGAATATTCAATGTGATTTGTTATAATTAAGAATGGTGAAAACAGATTCATAGCTCATTGTATTTCAATGAAGCACATTTTTAACTTATAAAAAAAAACACAGAGTTGGTGCTTTGAATGTGGATTGTATTCATTATATTTCATTTAAAAATGCAGAAATATTTATAAATGCACATTTCTAGTAAACGTTCTTATTACGTTTAATTTCACAATCCTTGTGGGTATACAATATTTCAACAGCTGTTAAGAAGCACGCACAAACAATGATGAGTGTTACTGTCCAGTTCAACAGATGGTACTGCCACTGCGGCCAAAAAAGCTGTTTAAAAAAATGTTTTTACTTGTCACAAGTATATAAAAACTCGCATGTATTTCAATACAATGTTGTATCGAAATTTCAAAGCAATCGGTAGATAGCTTAGGGAGATTAGGGAGACCTCTAAATTTATATAGATTACCATGGATACATCTATTATATAGATAATTATGTGTATTTTCAACTGTAAAAGTGATATGTTGTCACATAAAAGTCTTTCAGCAGGAGAGCGTCATTAATATTGCAGAAATTTCCAAAAACCTTAATTAAAGACACTAATTTTGTATTGCATGAATGAATAACCATTCTCCTACATATCTATAAAATCCCTTACTTTGCAGAAAATCAGCAAGTTCTCCACCATGTTCACTCTGTTCATTTGGTAGACATTGAAGGACCTGAACTGATGATCATCTCTCAGCAGCGCCTCCATAGTGAATAATAGAGCTCCCAATAACCCGCCTCCATCTTCTGAAGATACGGATTTGTCGCTTGATTCAGTCGTTACGCTACGATCAAAATCTTTACTGTCCTTTTCGCATTTTTCCATATCATCACAATCGTCTTTTGAATTGCTTTCAAAGAAATATTCCTGGAAATATATATGTATTTTATCATAAATACCTACAGGCGTACATAACACACATCGCTCACTCCTTTCAACAACATCGTACATCAAAAAACTTGATTTTTCAGGAGAAATTTTAAGAATATAATGAAATGTATTTAAAACAAATATCAAGCCACTTATTGAACTTTTTACTGTGCAACAGATCTTTTTAGGTAAAACCAGAAAGTTTTTTCCTCCATTTGAAAAATATTTAGTATATTTAAAAAAATAATTAAACAATACCTTTTCTTCCAAATACAAAAACAACACTTTCTTCTCTACAGCGGGTAAATATTATGTTAAAAATATGCCGCTTTTTCTGGGATATGTAAAGCACATTTTCTGGGCATTACGAAAACATGCACAACTGAAAATTGTCAATTTTTGATATATGTATGATGTTTTTGATAGGATTGAGCGACATGTAGAGTTGAGAATATAAAACTTATGTTAACATCATGCATTTGAGGTATTTTATACAGGCACAAATATGAACAAAGTTTTTAAAAAAATACAAAAATTGTATAATAAAACATTCCAATAAAAACCGTGAGACTACTTGTAGTTTTTTACTCATAAATTACCTCTGAATCCCTTTCCAGGTGCCTCCATGCCTTGAGCAATGCTGTAAGTATTTGAGGGCACACAATAATGATGTCTGTCTGTTTAACCAAATTAAATTTATTACCATCTTTTGTCAAAATTGGAGTATTGCATGCGGCATCCAGCATAGCCTATGAACAAAAGATAATTTTTCTGGTGTTAATTTAAAGTTCAATATTTTATTAATGACCGCTATTTAATGGAAAGTATGTACACAATAACTGTCTTACTTTTAGGAAATGATATCCCATGTGGCATTTCGAGGATGCAAAAACAGTCTGTAACATGTTGAAAAGATCATCTTGCTGGAAAGCCGAGTGAAGTCGAGTATCGGAGAAACTGACTCTTAGCAATAAACTCAGTGCTGCGGCCTGCTCCTCTACACTTCCGTCCATTTCAACAACCTAAATATGCAAATATTTATTTAAAAAAATATTAGTTTTACCATAAATAAAAACTTTTATTTTTATGTTTATTTTGTGTAATTTACAATAACGTTAATATTACGTATACGAGATGTGTTGTTCTTAAGTAACTTTTGCATCAACTACGGTAAACGACTCGAGAAATATGTCAAAATCAAATGTATTTAGATTTCATGCTTATTATGAAAAAAAACAATTAGCCTTAACATTTAAAAAAAAATTAAGATTCAAAGATAATATAATAGATAATATCATATAATAGATACTAATCACTCATTTCATTCTCATAAATTAAAATTATTACACCTTGTTCCATATAAAGGCCAAATTATGAATTATCTTGAAAATTTAGAAATACAAAAAAACCTGAGTTCTAATAATAATTTATTAAATAATATATTGTTTCAAAATTCTTTGCCATTGCTTTCCATTTTTCCTTTGTTTTCAAATTCCGTCCCTTGACTAACCCCTTCCCCTTACTTTCTCCTCTCCTTATTTATAGAACAATTTTATATTTTATATTTTAGTTATTATACAGACCTGAATGATGGAAGTTTAACTTCTGAAACATGTAGTTTATAATAAAACTCAAGTGGTAAAAAACTAAGTGTTTTCTTTAATCATTGTAAGATTCAAAGATGTATAAAATCTAGACATAATTCAAACACATTTGACATTGACACATTTCTCGACTGACACATTCACACCCAAGAGCAAATTAAGCATTTTTAAGTTAACATTATCACTAATTACACAAAGGGAAGATCATCAGTCATATATTTCCAGGGTTATACATATTAAAAATATATTAGAACAAAAATAATATCACTTTAACTAACAAATTTCCACCCCATTGGGAATCGAACCTCAAATCTAAGGGTAAGTAACCTTATGTGCTAACCACTATATAAAAGAGGTCAACAAGGTGTTAATTTATTGTTTTTATTTATTTACTGGACAAACAGATGATTATTAACATAAATAAAAACAATTTAGAAGCCCTGTCTCAATAATTTTACCAAATGGTTACTATATAAAATATGGTTATAAAAACCAAATATGTAACAACATACTGTAGCAAACAGAAACAGTAGAATATTTGGCCCGCCCAGTAGATAGATAGATGGCAATAGTCCTTTGTGTTGACTTGGCAAAGCCGACCCTGTCCAGTTGGCCACAGTGGGTACCGGGACACTGCACACACCCGACTTCATGCTGGGCATCAACCCGCCAAACACTAAAATCATCCAGCAATAACATTATAAAAATTCAGAAAAACAGAAAGACTTACTAGAAGCTTTGCTTGGCTGCGTTCATAAAGACAGCTACTGAATGTTATTTTTTCAGTATTAATCCCACCATGGCTGTTTCTGCATAACACATCAGCTATTTAATTGACACATGAAAACCTGTGACATGTACAGGTTTCATACATTACTTGTCAAGTAGATAGAATGAATTTAATCATATTTGGAAATCATTATTGCTGTTAATAAAACTCTATATTCAGACGGTGAACATGTTGTATTTTTTCAATATATAGTCCAGGGGTTCCCAATGTTTTTCAGCCCGCGGCACACTTACAAGTTTAATATTTTGTCACGGCGCTTTTCTTTAGTAAGCTATTTGGAAAAGACAATGCGACTATATATGTATATACATATATTATAGTCGAAAGAAATAGATAGGTACCAACAATAATAGTAGTTGGGTAGAAAGATGCTAGCTCTCAAAAAAGAAATTGCTGCTTTATAGGTACCCGAGAATATTTGTGGTTTCGGATAATGATAGAGGATGGACTCACGGCGCCCCTCTTTACTTTCTACGGTGCACTAGGGCGCCGCGGCGCACACTTTGGGAACCCCTGATATAGTCTATTATATATTAGAAGACCACCACAACATGTAATATATATTAAGCAGCACTAAAGACTGAATGTTGCATCACCAACAAAAAACTGCGATAAACTAAATGAACTAAATTTTAGACTTGCCTGATGGATTTAATGTGTTTTGATGGTAAATATCTACTATCCCAAGATTGTGAGCTGAATATTTCAATAACAAATTCTCTTGCAATTCTCGAACATTCAAGAATGATATATCCAATACCTGAAACAATGTAAAATTAGTAGAAATAAAATCTGTAAGAATAGTTAAATGGTTAGTGCAATAAACATGCGTAAGAAGTAATTTTTCACAATCATTTATTTTAAACATATTATTCTAGACTTGGTACACTTAAAATGTAAGGCTGATCAACTAGAATGTAAATCACAATCAAGAGGGCTGTATTTTCAAATACAATGCATTTTCTGATTAGCCCACCTGGAATCTAACCTCTGGGACTTACTGCATGGGAACCAGACTAAGTATATTTAATAGACTGTAGAAATATACGGATTATATTACCTGATCCCAGTCCAAGTTTGATGAAACTATATCAGGAACGAAGAGTGGTATAAAATTTGGAACAAGGTTGCCAACCTAAAAAAAAATTAAGTATTGTATTAAATTGTAGTTAATATGTATTGCACTCTGCCACAACTTGACACCCATTTTTAAACACAAGTCACATAGGCTTATCTCAAAAATGTATTATAAGAACACAAGTATTTATTTTTCCTAAATTGAAGAATATATAAAAAAATTCCAACCTGACAAGATGAGAGAGGATCCACATTTGGTCCAAATGCCATCAAGTACAAAACTGTCTGCCTTGTCAACACTGGAGTTCTGAATAGTGTTACACTAGAGAGGTACCAGGATCCCATAGGTCTGTTAGAGGTTTCGTTGTCACTACCCGTGGTGTGGCCCAACGTGAAACAAGCGGGGCGTGCTTTCCGGAGTAGTATTCCATTCAGTGGCACGGTGACAATGCGACTTTCGGAACCGTTCACAAATATAGTAACCTAAGGTAACATTTTAAACAAAATGTTGTAGATACTACAAACAGCATACTAATAAAATAAAGTATAGTAATAAAATCAATAAGAAAATCCCAGATCAGATTAGCAGTCCATGCAGCAAATACTTTTTTCTATAGTATATTAGTGTTCTTTAATATGGCAAAATCACAGGTAGGAATGCCTGGAGTAATGAACAATTTGAATACATATAAAGAAAAATTGTAACAAAATTTCTAACAAAATATATTAGATTGTGAAAATTTTCGGACTACGAACTAATCTTGAATTCTGTTTGCAAATGGAGCAATTTTTTACTGGGTATTTTGTATGAAGTTTAAATCGTTGGTTCAACTGTATATCAATGTTTTTTTTTGTATGAATAAATATGTATTATGTATTTAAACAAAAAAACATTAAAATCGTTCAATACATAGTTTAATTCAATTTTCATAAAGTAAAAATTCTTTGTCCTAGTAGATCACAATATTCTGCTTGAATGGTTGAGAATGATATTATTTATGGCATTTGTGATGTAGCGCATGCGTGGTTTTGCTATTCATCTGATCAAACACTTACTTCAAGCACTATATTTCTTTTCTGCATTACTTCCTTGATATTCATACCCAAATGGTTCCACTGGTGTAGGGGAATACATCCTTCCACTAAAGATTCACCAACTAATTTATTTTCCTGTTCGGGGCGACTTAGTTTTATCAATAGATCACCTAATGGGGGAAGTATTCTAATTAGAAAACAATTTTAATGCGTGCCTTTAATTTTATACTGAAAAAAGTCCAAGAGTTTCTAACTCACCATTTTTGGTATTCACCCAAAACTCTAAAATGAGAGAATCATGCCCGATGGACATCATATGCAAAATGCTTGAAAAAGGTTTTTTCAAATTGAGGCCTTCTTTAGTTGTCGGTTGCATTTTTTCCAGCTTACTGGCAGATTTAGGAGCTAAAAAAACGTCAATTTATTTATAAGATAACCCTGCATCAAAGAAATTCTTAGATAAAAAAGTTACTTTGAAGAATGAAATGTTGGGATAGTCATGAAAATAAAATATGCTTCCATAAAAATGCTTCCAAATTCTCTTCTAAATTAGTTTAGTTAGTTATGTAGATCTTTAAAAATGATAGTAGTACCTGATATTCCTTTAAAAATATAAAGAATACCATGTGTTAGATGAATCGTGATTTATTATTTAAAAATAGGCAAGTCTTACTTTTGCTGCGAAAACTTTTTTCAATTGGAACATCGCTGGATGAACTTTCATTTTGACTGAATTGGGAAGTGTCAGCGGATTTAGTTGGAGGAGATTGGATTTCTTGAACTCTCAACCAAATAGACAACGAACAGCCTTGCAGCCAGAGTCCCCAATTCACTCCTTCAATCGGACACCACAGCCCCATTTCCGACCAAGATGAATTGATACCTATGCATAAATAAAATAAGTTATTACAATATTGTGGAATAATTTATAAAATTCAGGTACTAAAATGAAGTGTGCATGAGTATTATGTCAATTGTATACGATTAAATGAATAAAAGTAAACAATACGAAAAAATACAATGAGTTTTAAAAATCTGCATACAACCATCTCGCAAATATTTTGGAGAGGAAAATTTATTTCTCTGCCGTACATATGCATTTAAAATGGATAATAACATTATTTTTTATATTAAATTTAAACATTTTTTTTAAAAATAAAAATGATTCAAAGAGATTATACAATCCACTTTTTTTTTAAACTTGGAAGGACTCACATCTTGTCCAACATACGCTAGCTTGTATGCGACTCTGAGTTCCCCTAACCATTGTTGCAAATTCTTTTCCTCTACTTAATCAAAAGTACTCTTTCATATTTTCCTATCCTATGAAAAATAATTCTTTATAATAATTCAATAATAATAATAATTAAAAATTTTAAAATTAAAAATAAATATTAATGATAATTCTTTAAATAATGTCTTTCATCCTGAATTCCTTCACTTACATTATCTGTACCATTCGTACTGGAGCGCAGGTCTAATCACCTTACTTTACCTTTGCATAATTTAATGAAGGTAATACCAAGTAAATCTGAAGTGGCACCCTATGCGCCAATGGGAGCAGATAGAGACGAGAAACAACAGATATGTACCTGAATTTTGATGCTGATGATGCAATGTTTTTGCCAACTGCTCAATTTGGGACGTTTGGACTTCTTTACTGCCATGAAGACTTGATATTTCAGAGCCCGAACCTAAAACAAAATACATACAATTCATTAGTTTCTTGATTGCTATAAGCAGCCTTTTAAATCGCCCTTTTAACTAGAATTGCATGTGACTTATGTTAAGGTTCATATTTTGATGGCTTCGAGTACAAATCTAATAATTCTCTTAAGTGTAAAGACTGACCGGAGCATTTCTTCGTAACGTAACATGTTACAATGCGAGCATTCAGGCAGTCAGTACAGCTCGCCGCGAGCGATGTTACGACGAAATGCTCCGGTCAGTCTCCACCTTAAGATCCTTTGGGGTTTTCAGCCAACAATTTATTAAATAATCTACCAGAAAAAATCTCCATTATTTCTTTGTAGTGGTGTCAATGAGATAAATATGTAATATCAATCTGAGAGTGTAATAATGACTCAATAATAATATTTGTAGCTTATATAATAATAATAATAAAACCCTTATCCGCACCCCAATGGTGCATAGGGCACTGTGTCATATTAACGCATTGTTATCTTGATCGTTTACACATGAAGGAAAGGTGATCAGCCCTCCGCTTCAGGTACCAGTCCATGGTGATATTGTATAAATATTACAGTGAAAAAATCACTTATATTTATTTTACCCCCCTTGGGAATCGAACCCGGGACCTCCAAAACGGTAGCCGAGCGTGCTGACCATTACACTACGGAGGCGGACATAGGATAGCTTATATAGGATATGTATTTTTCAACTTACGTTGTGGAAAGCGGTCAATGGGAAAGCAAACAATGAAATCAGGTATATTGGTCGGCGCCTTTTCTGCAAGGTCACACAGTGGTTCCAAGAGTACATTCAGCGGTATATCAGGAGAAGAGAAGAGATCCAGGTATAACCTTAATTCAGAAGGATCTATACTTCTTGCCGACAGAGTGGAAAGAAACTTTAATAAACTGCGTTGCAAATCTACAAAAAGTAAAAATTATGTCTTAAACTGAAAATTTTTATAAACAATACAAATTTATTTATAAGGTAAGCGTAGGGATAAATGTATCGGTTATAATTTTGGAAATATTTCATCCCTGTTAAGTTAAAATTCACTTAATAACTAGCACTATGGTGACCTTTTTATGCAAAATTTATATCAATCATGGCACCTAAATAATAACAGTGCAAAAAAATTAATCAGATTTTTTTAAGCAAGGAATTTACCACAATTGGTTAGTAAAACATTTAAATACGTCATATCTAAAAAAAAGGTGATTTACAGTTTTTTTTTATTAATTTTGACATAAGATAAATTTTGGTATGAGATTGATATGTGATATAATGATTTTTCGTTTATTAAAATGTTAAAAATAGTAGTAAATAGTAAAAATACTTTCAAGCAAATATATTTTATTATAATATACACATTTGTATAGCAGAATACCTTCTAAGTTTGGTGATTTTTTCATTAAAAGACGTATGGATGCGCTACTTAGGATTTGAGTAGTAAGCCCGCTGCCCGATGAACAATTAGTGTCATGTTGGAAACTTGAGGATAGTTTTCCAATACACGAACAAACAATGGACATCATCTGTGATAATTCCGTGGAATCGGATGCTTCTGGATTTTCAATGCTTTTTAAAATTCTTTAAAAAAGACATGTGTAACAAAATTAAATATTGCAATTAACACAATGATATTATTGAATTATGTAGCTTTAACTTTATGGAATTTCATGATGTTTTGAATAAACGAAATAAAACACTTATATAATACCACTTTTGATTTTTTCAATGTAAGCAAGACTAGTTTTGAAAATATTTGTAGTTGTCGAAACTAGTTGTGTTTACATTGATAAACTCAAAATATTATACAAGTGTTTTATTTTTATATTAAATAGCACAAGGATTATTACAGATAATGAAATCTCACCTGTCTATTAAGTCCAATAACACATCTACAACTGTCGTACATAATTCCGGGTGAGTAATAGCATTAATTTTCTTATATTCACTGTACTCTAACGTCTTGTAATTAATATCAGTACTCGGACCTATAAAATAAAGACCATTTAAAAAAAAACATTGAAATAAAAAATGTTTAACTCTTTGCACTGGAGTGCCGCCATAGAGCATCCATGGTTTGCCGTTTTACTCGAGTGCCGCCGCTATAGCGTCAAAAAAATAAAATCGTAATACTAAATATTTTTCATATTGTGGTTTTTTCATTTTCAAAATATTTGAACCAGAATCATATACGTACAATTAAATAGTAATAAGTCTCGGAATGCAATAGAGTTGACGGTACACACATATCAAAAAACTTTGGAGTTTAAATGGTTAATACTAAATAGTGAATTTTATATGTGTGCCCGCAGGCATAGGGTTGTGAACAACTGAGACAAAATCATTATCAAACAACCGTAATGTCATAATGTAATTCATGAACATATATTTCTGATAAGAAAAGTGTCACCTGCTTGCTGGCTGCCAACTGAATGGGTGGAATGCTCCAAATTTTTATTTGTGTTTTCCGAAACAAAAACTTGTTCTTGACCAGGTTCCGGGGCAGCTTGATCCACCATTCCCATTTCTACATCTGCCTGTAAATATATGACAAATTCCCCAATAAAGTTATTATCCTGAGAATAATAAATTTTACATGAATCATCCAATTCCATATTGCAGTTTTTATTTTAAAATTTTTCAAATTGGCACTTGAATTTATTTAAAAAACTTCAAATAATTGACTTACATCATACCCCTCTTCAGCTGTATGGTAAGGATCACTGCCTTCACTCATGTAAGGCTTGAGGCTAGTACTGTCTTCATCATCTCCACTGGAAGGCGACTCGTCATCACTATTAGCCGAAAATAGTAAAGGTGGGAGCTGCAAAAAAATTCAAACAATTTTTATTAAAAAATAAATTAATTAAAAAGCATTTTTTTTACCCTTTTTTCACCTATGATACACAGGGCCATGTATCGGATCGACACAGCGTTAGCTTATTGTTAATTATACAAAGATCAGTCCTGCGTTTTAAGATCAAGTTAATGGTAACATTTATGTATAAAACTAGTCAAAAAATTACACTGAACCTTATGCATGATAGCTTAAATACACTTACTACTGCACATAGAGTACAATAGGGAAAGGAATAAAAGACATTTTAAAAAAAAAATCAAGTAGAAACGTTCAATACTCTCTATGGATTTATTTAATTTTAAATTATAAAAACTTTCTGACAAACAATTGAACACAATGTTTTGCCTGCTATAATTTGTTTAAAAGATGCATATTTTCAAACAATCGCTAGTTAAACTTTATATAATACTTTTTATGAAGATAATCATATAAGAATTATGGAACTGACCACAAATAAAAATAAAACTTGTTTATTTTAAAACACAAAAATAAGGTCTATAATTTATTATGTCTATTTTAAATTAAAAAAAAAAAACAAAGCAAACACCTAGAAAAGACCAGGCCAGAGATGTTAGCTAGATGCCTACTATTTTAAAACAGAAAAGATTTTACTGCCTTCCCCATAATATAATATAGTTATATGAACTAAAATACAATGAAGAAAGTCTATTCAACTTTCTCAATAATGTGGTTGAAATTTGATACAAGTCTCTATAAATCTGCACTGATCGAACGCATGAATAAACATTCTATTAAATAGGGCTCAATAACAAAACTGTAGAGAATAAACAATATTAATAAAAAAAGCAATACTACTGAAAACTCTCAATTTACTAATTTACCAGGATAGATTGTGAAAAATATCCAGTGTAAAAAATTTCCCAGCTAGTCCAAAATTATAAAAATTCACAATTTTATACAAACGGTAACATTAAGTTTTCCAACAATATTTAATAAAAACCTGTCGCGATAGCCAAAAACAAGGTACAGCGTTTAATTTATCCAGATGTAAAAATACAATTCTAATTGTCACCCTATTCTATCTATTGACTAGAGAAAAAGCTTGACAACATAGAAAATTTAGTAATAAATTCGATTGTTTTATAATAAAGATTAATTTGTAATTTATCTTACTTTGGCCTTATTCACCGGCGGTAGAACTTGCTCAGTACTCGCTTGTGTTGTCGATGCTCGGATTAGCATCTCACAAAGGGACTTCACGTTGTTGAGTTCAAGTTTACAGCGTTTATCATTAAGAAGGGCATCCTTCAAAAGAGCCAGTATTGTTCTCTTGGACCGTTCCATAGTGCAATCTACAAAAATTTTAAATGTTTTCAATGGGGTATAACATACTGGTAATATCATCAATTGTTTTACTTTTAATAATACAGTGGAACCTCTCATAAAGAGTAATTCTCATGAGAGCAAAAAAAAATTGTTCCCTTAACGAGTGACATTTCACATGAGTTACAGAGAAAGATCAAGTCCCTTTTTCATGACATTAACTTGTGAGCCGGAATTCCGCGCCAGACAAGACAAAATGTTTCGCACAACGAATGTCTCACTTAACGAGTAAGATTCCGGAATAAATCATGCTTGTTATGACAGGTTCCAATGTTTTATGTTAACACGTTGTCGGCGGGACACGGCATTTGCCGTTTTTCGCGGACTGTCGGTCAACTGCGGGACACGGCAAATGCAGTTTTTGTCGACTGTCGGTTATCGGCGGGAAACGGCAATATACGGGTTTGTTATCAGTGTGAAATAAAACGCGTTGAAGGGTAATCTGCTACCTGGGTGCTAGGAGATAGTCTGTTGACGTTATTTGAGATGTCTTGTCCAGATTAACTAGTGTGTCGCTTGTAAAGGCATCCCCAGAAACTAGAGTTTTTATGCGATCTCAATCTCAAGTTTAGTTTGAGCCATTTCACGTATCGGACTATTTTTCATACCGCTCGCACTGTTTTGTTTACTGTTTGGTATGTTATTATTTGAATATATTAGTATTGTATAGGGAATGATACCTCGGAGGGGAAGACTATTTTTTATAGTTTACAATGCTTCTAAAATTGTGAAATACGGAATACTTAATTAAAAATTATGATTATAATTTATTTTTGATGATCAAATGTCATATATGATTTCTTTGAAAATTTCAATCGAAAATATTATTTTGTTTAGAAATTTTAAATTATTTTTTGTAAATTTTAAGAAAGCGATATATTTTTGCGCTAATCGCGAAAACACCCGCTATAGGCTAGAGTCTATTGTTTCGAAGCGCCCGACTACAATGTGTTAAGTATTAATAAAGCGATTGTGGATAATTCAAACAGTGTAATGATTGGTGTTGCATACAAAATATTTATTTATGCCTTTCAAACTATACTAACTTGAATTATATTAAAGTTTTATAAAATTCCACATTCTGACATTTTTTTACATCTTATATTTATAAGTACTTTGATTATTATATTTATAGAATGAAAAAAGAAAAAAATAAAAGAAAAAAATACTAGTGACCTTTTAACTGTTTTCTTTTAAAGTTAATTACCTAATAAAATATATGATTTTCATTTCCAGTATTGGACCCAAAATAATAAAAAAAATCTATATTAAAAATCAGATATCCTATTCGCATATATTTAATTCAATTTAGTCTGTACATTAAAGATAATTTATAATTTCATTCATTTGGTATGTTGACATTGGAATACAAAAAAAAAACAAAAAACATAAATAATAAAATGTTTTGCATACAAATCTATGAAATGTAAATAACATATATCATTGTAGATATTAGATTATACCTGTCAACACTTCACTATTAACACGATTTTTTGATCAATCACTTTCAATGATTTTCTTATTACAGTCCGGATTTAAATGAATTTGTTTATAATGCAACTAGAAATTAAATGAAAATACTATGAATTATAATCAAAGATTGTGTCATTGAAAAAACTGAATATGTTAAGTGCTTACACATTATTAATGATGTAACTGATCATACTAACTACGAAAACTTGAAGTAAAGAGATACAAATCACCAAAGCAAGAAGTTGTAAGGATTCCTTGCTCTTGAGTAGTATTTGTGGGTATCGAATTTCTTCAATAAACCAGTCTTTCAGAGTGGGGGAATTGATACTCCATACTGCAATAGGTATGTGTATTATAATAATAAATACACATACTTATATTTACTTACTCAGTAATTACATATGTTACTTACGCCATGCCATATTAAAATAAAATATTTACTTTTAAAATGTTTTCAAAAAATCTGTAAATAATAGTGGAAATTAAGACAGTTAAACTAACAGTTTTGTTATTTAATTTTAATAATAATAGGGTGTATTTTGAAACACATGGAAGCCATATTATGCAATATGATTTTTTGAAAGTATTACACATTATTAATTAATAAAATACTATTAAGAGACCAGTGTTTTCTAAAAGACGAATGGTGATAAAATCTATAAAAGCAAAAAAAAACACTAGAAATAATTGTTAGGCAGTGGATATTGTAAAAAGCATTAAACCCATGTAACTCTGTTTTCATTAAAAGGAATGCCCAAATGTATGGAAGTGAAGCATGAAGTTGGCAAAAGAAGGATGAAAGTAGAAAAGTGGTAAATGCATTCTCACAGCTGAATGAGTATCAAAATGTATGATAAATGTTTATTTTTATTTTGTGAAGGAAACAAATTTTTAAACAAAATAAATATTACAAGCATTAATAATAATATAGAATGGCCTCTATATGAAAAGAAGATGGTTAAGTAAATGCATGATACCGGTCGGTTAGATTTATGTGAAAGAAGGTTAAGTTAAAACATGCACTAAAACCGGTTTACAAGCAAATAATATGCATTCTTGTAAATAGTACATCTCAAAGACCATTTATAGAAATCATTCCACATGAATTTAAATCAAATATTTAATATTCAATGTCAATCATTTTTTTCTTCCAACTCTTACCCGCATGCAATGATGCATAAGGCACAGCATATGTTTGACAGTGTTAACTTCATAGTTAATAATATAAAGGCAAGGTATATTGATACTGATTTTTCTTATCAAGGTTTTTGATAAATTTAATATTTAACCGATTAAATCTTCAGTGAATAGAAAATAAAATTGAGAATAAAAATTACAAATAAACAAATTCACAATATGTAGAACCAATTGGTGTGACGTATGAACAACTGATACATCGCCTAAGCTTAGAAAGGAGTAGTGAAGAGCAATACTGTCATCTAAAGAATAAATCGGAAGTGTAAAGGCAAAGGGGTATATCTGTCAAATTTTTCATTTTCCATGTTTGTTCCACAAAATGTCTAAAATAGTGTATTCCATAATCTGGATAAAAGGATGTAGCTGTAGTTGCAATACTTATTTAGTTTTATTAAGATATGTACATACAAAAATACATAAAACAAATGAGTTATATAATTTCACAAGTTTGTTTTTGCTCTCCTGTAAAATTTGGTCTGAGACAGATATACCCCTTTGCCTTTACACTACCGAAATAAGTACCAACAAAAAAATTACACTGTAAACTTATATATAGGTATGTTGCATCCATGAAAGGGTCAATCATAATGTTGATATAATAATATTTTAGAAAACCAAACACTGATTTTAATTTGATTTTAATGTGTAAGAAGTTAAAGAGCAATCTCGAGATATTGTAAAAAAATAACTGAAACTAAATATATAAAGTATTAGTTTAAAAATAATAATAAATTATTCTTTGTATTCAATTTACCTTGTTTGATGCTCAAACTTATAACTGTTATTAGCAATGCATATCAAACTCACTTCGTTTCCTTTATTTTGAAGAAACAATCGAATATTTATTTTACTTTTATGCGAAAAGATAGTCTTTTCTGATTTCACATTATCATTTTTATGTAAATATAACGAGCAATAAAGAAATTACTAGGTATGTCAGTTATTAAAATGTCAACTATCAAAACTTATTGTCAAGATAAAAATAATAAAATGTAGGTATTTTTTAAATTACACATATTGTCTCCCATTGTATTCAAAGACATGTGATGTTTCTCTACTATCTCTACTGTGATGTGAGTACACTACTTTATTTTAAGTACATGGTACTAAACATGAACTAATATTTTACTTTGGTAAAAAAATTGTATGCCATGTTATAGGTTAAGGAAGGACACCATAATGTTAGTAAATTATGAAGTGATATTATTGTTTGAATAAGTTAAAAACAAAATTTAGTAATATAAAATTTAGTAATATAAAGCAAAAGAAGGATGAAAGCAGACTGAATGCAGTCGAAATGCGATCCCTCAGACGAATGTGTGGCAAAACGATGTTTGATAGATATTCGAATGATGAAATAAGGAAAGAATGTAAGGCTGAGATAAGCATTATCGATAAAATTAAGAAAGGTGTGTTGAGATGGTTTGGACATGTGGAGCGTATGAGTGAAGAAAGAACGGTTAAACAAATTTATGGGGCGAATGTAGTTGGAAAAAGAAGCAGAGGACGACCGAGGAAAACTTGGCACAATCAGGTATGTCAAATAATTGAAAGCGGCCGGGTCAGGAGTCGTAATAATCGTCGGGTATGTATGAGGAGATGCATGAATGTAGAAGAGGCAAAGAATGTTTGCAAAGACAGAGTGGTGTGGCGTTCGATTCTCTCTGCCTACCCCTGCGGGGAAGCGGCGTGATGGTTAGTTAGTTAGTTAGTTTTTTAAAATTTAGTAATAATCTGTGAATAACTTACCAGACACCGAAAGGTTTATGGAGATGATGGATTCCAAGATTTTCATGAGTATTTTATTCTCGGTGAGCGTGCATGGCACAAAGCAAATACAGTGAAGCAGCAACTTGAGCATTTTGTAAGAGTCTCGAAATATCTTCTGCCTTACTAAATATTTTCTCAATATAGGACAGTACAAGCAGAGTGCTGCGCATGTTCTCCAAAACGTCCAAATGTTCTTCAGAAGTTCTATGTGGTGGTTCATGGTCTGCTCCAGAGAACTAAACTGCATCTCGAATACTGCGTTATTGTGCGATCTGTTGGGTCCCTTTATATTGATAGGTTGAGACTTTTTTGGAACTAAATGGTTAGCGCTTTCATCCAAAGGTGGATCATCAGTATTACAAATATCTTCGTCCAAATTATTAAATGGCGCATCCTTTTCATCAGATAAATCAATCAGCGCTAAATACACGGGCCCTTCAACTTTCAACTTGAAATATTTCAACGCTTTGTCTGTTATATCTTCCAAAGATTTGAAAAGCATGTACAACGATGAGAGGGATTCTATTTCATTCGGTTTCAAAGACAACGAAGACATTTTAAAAACTGAACCATTCGAATCCAGTTTCATATTGAAAATTTCAACGATCGCAGTTATTTCTAAAATTGAACAGCACTGCTTGGAGAATTCCGGAAGCGCCATGAGTTCTAAAATATTAGTCAATCCGCCTATTTGGATGAATTCTTCCGCAAATGTGGTGCAACTAAGCAAGCTCGAAAAAGAATTAAGACAGGATATAGTCACAAAATAGGATGGTTCTCCGTTTGTTACGAGATAGTGTTTCTTTCCAGTTAGAAACGCCGGGTATAAGATACAAAACAGCAAGTCATGTTTTACAAATTCCTTACATTGGACTGACATCCGGAGTAGGTGACTCATAGTCGCGTGTAAAATAGAATAGTCCTCGATTTGAAGAAGAGGTAGGTACTTAGACAAGAAAGGCCATGTGGCCCTATTTTCTGACACTTCAAGGGCATTCTTATTTATACCTTCTTCATAAAAATAGTTGCTAGATGAACTTCTGCTGCGTATTTCTCTATTTTGATTAACTGAAGAAATCAAGTCTTTCCTAATATTATCATCCGGTACAAAGTATCTTTCGCAAGTTGCGCAAGCTTCAGTGTCTTGCGATAGTTTAATAGCTCCTAGTTCTCCGTATAAAGTTTGTTCTAGGACTGAGAAGCACAAGTTCGCTAAACCGTGGTAGGAGCGGATAACTCTTATAACTCTGTCCAGTAGGAAGTGAGGAGAGAAACAACAACACGACCCGCAGCTTCTCATGCAGCGGAGGAGCTTGGAGCGCAGGCTGGCACTCCGAGTGAGAACCTCGTCGGTCAGAAGAGAAGTGAGAGTGGCGTACAGAGTGGCGACACTGCACACTGGAGTCAAGCCCATGTTGCCAGAATGACAGAAGCATGTTCCCAGTATATCGTGATGGTGTTGCATCATCAGCGACACTTTTGATCGACACATCTTGTGCTTATTGCGGGAACACGACGCAGTGTGAATGACTTCGCTTCTGACTAGTTTCATGGCACCGATCAGTTTACTCAATAGATCCAATAATTTCTTCACCAAGCTTGTGGAATATGTTTTATCCATTCCTGGAATCCTCAATATAAGACTTATACTTTCTTTCAGTACTTGACCTTTTCGACAATCTCCGAATAGTTTAAACTGTTCTGTAAAATTGTGAATCTTGTCGAGAGATCGATGCTGCATCAGCAGACAGTAAAAGAACACAATAGTAGTGTAACTGATTCCGAACAAATATTTGGTTAAATCTGTAGCCTCTTCCGATTCGATAGCCGAGTCGTCAGTTGCATCGTTGTTGTCGGCGGAATATTCAGGTTTCCCATTGGAAACTTCTTCGGATCGGAAGCGAACTGATAACTTATAGGTTGAGTCTTCTAGAAGTCTAACTAACATCGGCAACAAGCCATTGTGAATAATTTTTATAAACAAATCGGGATGAGGAAAAATTTTATCGAAAGATACCATCAGCAGTTCTGTCAGTGAAGCTTTCAAATGAGCTACCTCTGGCTGTGTCAAATTTACTCGAGAAGCCGGTGATGATTCAAATTGTAAAGTACACAAGAACCTTACGGAAAAATTTACGCATTGAACATTGATATGCAAAGCCTCCGAACCGGATGTGTTCGATTCGGCTTTGCATAATTTGTACAAGAGATTAATTGCCATCTTACTGAATTCAAATTGGCTGATCTCAGATTTGAGGATTTCCCGGTGTTTGTCGGTAATATAATCATCCACGGAAGGTTTTTTCTTCTGTTGCGATCGTCTCAACGGACTGTAGAGAGAATCGGCGGATTTATCATCATCGCTCCGGACAACAGATGTAAAATAGTCAAAGTCGTTCGGATTGAAGCGAGCTTTTAGAGTAAAGGAACGATTGAGTAACTCCAGTTCATCACTATTTTGTTCGGAATCGCTCGACTGGTTCGGCTCTGTGATCGAATTAGCTCTGTTCTTGGAGAATAATGACCTTCTCACATGAGATTTCTTCCATTCCACATTCGAATTTGAAACTTTATGATTTATTTTTCTTCGACTACGACTGAAAAAATACAATAATTTAATAAATTGAAAAACTTAAATGATAAATATGTACTTAAATACAAAATTAATCTGAAATTAACCTGAATTGGTTTCCACTGCGTTTTTGTTGACTTCCGGAATTAAGACTTAATCTTCTAGAATAAATTGTTCCATTGATTTTCTGCCTTATCCAGATTCTGTATCAAAAAAAATAAGAAAACATATATTTTCACTTGAGCTGTATTACATTTATTGTTTTGACACAAATATCTAGATACTACTGTATTCATTCCATTTGGTTATTATTGTATAACACATAGAGTAAATAAAATATAACAGACATGCAACTGAAATAGAAGAAAATTATGGTATTAGCTGAAATATTACAAGACTCATTTTTAAAAATTGAAATATGCAAAATCATTGACCATACATTTTAAAGGTTATTATACTAGAGGATATTGTAATTAATCACACGTTTCCATATATGTCATCACATAAGGATCAATCACATAAGGAATGTCTAGTGAGAGAAAACAAGAAAAAACAGAAAAAAACAGAAAAATAGAGAAAAAAACACAAACTACCATTATCAAACATTGAAAAAACTATTTTCAAATATATTAGATTAATATAAATTAAAATCTATAAATTGAGTAACAGTTTTATAAAACTGGGTCACATACGTATGAACGCAGATTATTCATAATGTGTTGCATAAAACTTTTACTTACTTGTTGAAAAAGAGTTCATGTATGGGGGGTTTCCCTTCCGAGTGTGGTAAGTAGGGATTAGGGCCGTGACAAACTCCCCCCGACCCACTGAGTTCTCCATACAGCCACACCAACACTCCGCTCAGCTGGCGGCTGCACGATAAGCCCTGAAATCAATACAAGTGTGTAATGCAGGTCTGTATGCGTTTTTATCATATCTATGCATTCATAAGGTTGATATATTGCACTATTGTCATAATAAGAATAAAAAAATTCATAGGAATCATTACTAGGAAAATATGCACTGGATTCATTTTAACTAGAATGAGTTTTAGTTAGTGAATCCCAATAGTAATCTCAGACTAATGGAGGAGCTAGAAATGTCTAGAATGGCGCTGGTGGCCCTTAGAGAACAAAAATATAGTGAATTCTGTACGCAAGGCAAAAACTTTAGGTTAGCAATATTTATGTACCCCAGATATCAAATTGCAATAAAATGTTTATTATTAATCATTCCGCTTCCGTAGTGTAATGGTCAGCACTCTCGGCTACCGTTCTGGATGTCCCGGGTTCGATTCCCAGGGGGGGTAAAATAAATATGAGTGATTTTTTCACTGTAATATTTATTCAATATTACCCTGGACTGGTAGCTGAAGCGGAGGGCTGATCACCTTTCCTTCATGTGTAAACGATCAAGATAACACTGCGTTTATATGACGTATGCAGTGCCCTATGCACCATTGGGGTGCGGATAAGGGTTTTATTATTATTATTTTATTAATCATTCAAAAACAATTTATTCTAACAATCATTGAATTATTGGTATATTTCGTATTCAAAGCCACCGGGAGGGGGGTAAAAAATCATCACTACCTCTGACAGTGCTAGAGCTAAAAACTGGGTAATAACAGTCTAAATACATTAATAATGTCTAAAAGAAAAAAAGGTGGTATTCCAATACATGGAGTAGATTTACAAATTACACATTAGAAACAGGTATTTATTTGATCAATGATTTTTTTGTTTTAAAAAAAACAAGGAAAAATTTTAATATTATGATTAAGAATGAAATAAAAACATTTGCTGTTGATGAATAGTCTCATTTGTAACTCAGCTTGTTTACTTTAGATAAAAATAAGGAAACTATCATTATTACTATAAGAATATAATAATATCAATATTGTCCACCTCATGCTAAGGTTATCAAGTTTTTTTTAAAACATTAAACCGCATGACTTATTTCACACATTATAATATTAATGACAGTACAAAGAATAATGATAAAAGTTATTCATTTACTCGATTTTTTTTCCAATAATAATCGTATAGGAAATTCCCCATTCAACATTAACAATTTAAATCAACAATGATGAAGAATGTTTATAAATCAGTGCATTTTTTAAACTTTGATGAAAAACAATAATAATGTGCTAGTGTGTGTCCCAGTTCACTTAAGGGAATAAAAAAAATCATATATTTTATCAACAACAAAAAAATATTAATAATGAATAAGTAAAGCACATAAATATGAAACAATAAATTTTATTATAACATAATTTAAGAAAATGTAGTAAATTTTGTAGCTAGAGTCAACAGAAGTAAAAAGTAATAAATCTTAATGAATTTAAGATAAAATCCTATTACAAACAATGATATCTTAAATTCAATGAACTCACTCAAGGTTGATACTATAAAAAATACTGAATGTAAAGAATTTCAATACTATTTTCAATTCCCTAGCTTTTCACGGAAATTATAACTTAGTAGCAAATATAACACTAGAAAATATTAACTGATTACTATTTTAATTTGCAAGAAAAAAATGGTGGCAGAATTATTATTAGATTGTATACAACTTAATCGAAAACATAGTCGAAACATACATAAAGGTTTTATTTTAAATAGTCATATTAAATTGTATATAAGCCTTCCTCAATGCAATAACTTTCTGTTACTGAGTATGAAATATAAATCAAAAAAATAAAAATGGAATGTAAATCTTTTTGAAAATAAAAATGTGCAAGATGAGATCTCTCAACTAGAGCAGAATTTTTATTTTGCATAATCGCTGATAATACCTTTTTTCAATGTTTGTGAATTTTCACCCATTAAAAAACAAAGGTTGTAATAAAAATGTGCAAGATGAGATCTCTCAACTAGAGCAGAATTTTTATTTTGCATAATCGCTGATAATACCTTTTTTCAATGTTTGTGAATTTTCACCCATTAAAAAACAAAGGTTGTTCGTTAAGAAATGCTATTTTCTACTGAAATATTTCCAATATCCAAGCATTTCATGAATAATTTATTTTTGTAGAAGTGTGATTCAATATTCACACATTTGCTATTTGTAATTTTTTAACTAGTTACCCTGCAAATATGGGGTAACTAGTGTATATGTATGCATGTAAGTACCTGCACAATCCTTTTACTTTTAAGCATTCATATTCCTGAATTATGTACATATTCAATAAATTGTTTATAACTTAAGGACAGGGAATGTAGGCCTTTTACTTATCAAAATATTTATCGTGAGAAAAAGACAAATATGTCAAAGGGATAATACAAACTGTTTAAATTATGTGGTAACTTATGTCAGCACAAATAAATTAGATCAACTAAGATACAAAATTGTTTAAATTATTGTTAAACACAGTTGACCCATTTCCCAAAAGATGTTTGTAATTTTTATCTGGTATTTGCAGACACCGCAAAGGACAGTTGTCCCCAACCTTTATATCGCTGTGGACCGGTCAACATTTGATCATTTTACCACAGACCACTGACGTCGATTGTTTATATTTTAGACTGTTTTGATTTTAAAAAAAATAATTTAATTGTATCCATACATGCCTTTAAAATAATATATAGTTACACCAAAAAACAAATATAAAGGGTATCACATAGTAAATGCTTTAAATATTAATACTATTGAGAATAAAATATAAAGGGATATAACCGTTATACTCACTAGAATGCTAAATCAATAAGAAGCCTGACTTTTTCTTTGCAACAAGACGGTTCCATTTGGGAATAAAAGGAGACAATGACACCAAATGTGTCAGCGGTAACATGGCGTACACGGGTTCTTAACTGATTAAAAATTTCTGTCCATAATTATTTATTTTTTATCGGGAATGTTCAAGTTTTTAAAGTATTCGATTTTTAGGCAGGGCTTTGGGTGGCTGGGTACCATTTGATCCACGGACCGGTACAGATTAGAGGTTAGGGACCACTGGCATAGGAGATATTTCAAGTAACATACAAGTCCAGGGCTATCCAACATATGGCCTAAACGCAACAATCTGGCCTATAAACTTATGTGGACTCAAATCACACGGAATTGTTTGCAAATTACTATAATTATTACTATAATTTTCAATGTGTTCACAATAAAATTTAAAACTCCTGATGCAGACATTAGACAAAATTAAATTTACAAATTCAAATGTATAATTATAAAACGTGATAAATCAAGTTAAAAATAATTATTATTTTAAAATAGTGATAAATTAATTTACGTCTCGGGTACATTGCCCATTTGCATAACCCGGACAGATAGATAAATCAACAAATAAAAAATTTAAACAGTTTTAGTAAAAGCGAAGAAAAAAAAACATTATCTATATTTTGTTAGGTTATCTATAAGTTATTATAGATGTCTCTGTTGAGAATTCTTTTGTTATTTATTTGCATCCAATGATGCATAGGGCACTGAACAGGATCAATCCCGTGTTAACTTTAAGGGTTTATAAATTATAGTTAAATATTTTCCACCAAGAAATCTAGAGTGATTTTAAATTTAAATACTTACTTCAACACCTAAAGCTTGGAGCAGAGCGAGGCACCTCCAAGCAGAACCTTTGAGCACATACTTCTGCAATGAATGTATAGACGACGGGAGTGGAAAGTTGACAGACTGGATGTTGTTTTGTGCGGTCGGAGCATTGGCCACATCTTCCTCACACTTATTGGTCAACTTATCGCACAGCTGGAAGTTGGAAAGGCAATGCGGAGGAGGGCAGTCGTTTCTAGCCAACTGAAGGTATTGAGCGCAGGATGAGGATGTGACACAGTGGACGCCGCACAGTAGCTCACAGCCAACGAGGGTGACAATGCCACCCAATGGACTGGAAATAAAATCAGGATTGGATTATTAATGATTATGAATGTTTTTTTTTAATTTTATACATTAATAAACTAAAAAGTGGTCTTATATATTTAAGTATTTCATTTTTTAATTTAAATCATGTTATTCCACAAAGTTAATGCCAAATCAATAAACAGTAAAATTATTTATTACATGTTTACAATGCGAACAATTGATAAGCACAGAGGGAATTGAAGTGATTGCCATTTGCGACATCTCATTGATGGAAAATAATGAGAATTTTGTAAACATTATTATTTTTGAATACGAGTCACCGGTTCGATTCACGCCAATTGCAAAATAAATTCATAAGATTTATTTTCAATTTGTCTGGTGTTTGTGATGTATTTTTCATATTTACCTTCCCTATGCTACCTGCAGACAAGCCTCTAAAAGTAGAGGTTTTGCGGGTTATCTTAACTCAATATTACTTTCAAGTAAATTTGTTTTTGAAAATAGGAACCAAGTTGTGACAGAGCAGAGGTCTAACCTAGACCCTCTGGCTCAGAAACCCCAATACTAACAAGGAATCACAACCCGATCTTATTGGTGAATTGTTCATTTTGTGGTTCTGATTGTATTTTTTAGAATCTCTAAAATCTCTTTTTTTCCTTCCATGTAAATATATAATAAAGAATCTTGTTTTTTAACCATTTAAAATAATAAAATAAACACTACCTTTATTTTGATAAAAAAAAATATCTACAACACTAACAGTATGAGTGACCTAATGAAATTAAAAATTAATAGAAAAATAGCAAGTTATTTTGATAAATATATATTACACATGTATATAAGTTAACTTGTTTAATAATAATAAAGGCATTTCATGAATTTAGTTTTTAAGTAAGCAAGATCTTAACATAGATGAAATCTTTTTAGCAATAAAAGGTACTCCACTTCATAGATCTAATTCCTAATTCAACAAGATTGTAACATAGATAAAACCCACTTGACAAAAAAAGACTTGACAAAAGACTTAGCAAATCTAGTTCTTAAATAAACAAGATTGTAACATAGATAAAACCTTCTCACCAAAACGATAAGATAGAAGATACTTCGCACCCATCTTTCAGTTGCATAAGAAATTCCGCCAAAAATAAGTCTAACCATGATGATTTCTGAAATAAAAATACAATAAATTAAAATTAAAATACATGCAAATTATTAACATGACTTTTCTGCACTAATTTTATTTTTATTTTGTTCCTCTTCTCCATCCCCACTAGGTGGTGCATAAGCTGCAGCGTCAGATTAGAATAGTGTTAACTCGATCATTAATTTTATGAAGACAGAGTGATCAGTCTGGCGGTCTGGATTCTCGGGTCAGAATATATTTGGTGGGAAACATATGACATAAGTTACGAAGCTCATACATTACGAAAGAAAATGGGGGAAGAGAATACCAGCAATGCCTAATGATCTCTCGGATGCATACCTATCTTTGCATAAGCTAGTGTATGTTGAACAAGTTAAGAAGTAATTTTTTAATAAGTATAAAAATATTTTCAAAAATTCTTAAGTATTTGCTATAAATTTTGGAGTAATTTTACATTTAAAATTTGCATGTATTAACATTCTCAATTTTAAAATCACTAAGCATAAAAGGAATTGTCAGTTACTTGGGTGTAAGTATATATTTCTTACAACATTTTGAGTGAGTCCAAATACTTGATGAGATGTCAAAAAATAATATATATTTCTTGTTGCTATCATCCCATATTAGTTTACTGATTTCCAGCCAAATATAATTTAGGTCAAGTTTAAAACAAATTTATACCGACTGCTAATATAATACTGAATATCAGGAAATTTTGACACATTTCAATAAGGCATATTTAAAAAAAAGGAAAAAATTATCATAATTTACATACCTCATATGTTCCGGTTTCAGCATAAAAAAAATTATCCCAATATAATTTTATTTGATTAGCAGCACTTAAATTCGCGGACATAATCATAACACACTTTACAGAACTTTTAAAAAACCATTACGATTTAACAAGCATTGACTGATAAAAATAAAGTTATTATTGATTTTAGGCAGAGACATATATTGTTGTTTATTTTCAATGATGACAATTTTCGGACAAATCAGTGCCCGGATAACAACACAGATTTCTCTACTGAGCTGCCTTTAAAAAAATACCGTATTCAATGCAACAATATAAATGCGAGCATCCCACATTATGAAAAATCACTTGGTAAATATTTGTTTTATTAGTTCGCAAGCTTACAAAACGTGTCATAGGCTCCAAAATAATATTTCCATATTTAAAAATATTTCTGTATTCAATAATAATAATACTTCACTGGATAACCAAACTGTCACTCGCGGAATCACGTCACATTTTGTAAAGAAAATTGTTTACTTTTTTATACGATACAACTTGCCATTATTAAAAAAACATTTTCCATACAGAAAGTACGTTTCCACTTCCATACCTACATATATTTTCCACATTTATAGGTACCTACTAATTAGAGGCGCGATAATTTAAAAAAAAGCTTCTACTATGTAGTTATTTCTTTTCATACCTATCTTTAGGGCCATATTATTTAAAAATAAGTAGGTTTGTAACACTTTACAAACACGTTTTACATAATAAAACAATGACGTAAGAAGGATTTTCGAATAGATAAATATTTTGCTAGCAAATCACAGTCAAAAACTTAAAAAGTAAATCATAATATGTAAACATAATGAAATTTATGATTTCAAAGTCAAGTCCTGTTTCACTATTAAAAAATTCTTCATGTGGAATAATTTAATTGATTGTTGCTCAGAATAATCATCCGGGACATTTATTTCTAATTATTTTTTATTAATATTTTTGGTTAATGATTCACTTCCCATCATTCTTTGGTACATGAATTAATTTTTAAATATTTCAATCATAAAAAGCCCACATTGGCGCAGTCTGTATGCGGGTATAATATAAACTCCACAATATGTTATGAAATTCAAAGTAACATTTGAAAAGAAAATTAGAAGGAAAACCAAGAAAAACTGTTGAAAAAAAACAGTTAAATAGGTAGAAAAACAAGAAAACAGCTAACATTAGTTTGTAGGTGTCTGATAGTTACCTAAAAGAGTATCGGCAAGGATTACTTCACATTACGATATACAGAACCAATCTGCAGTGGTTCTGCCTATAGGAAGAGCTATCGTTATGATGAAAATAATTTCTTTGGATATTGATGTGCTCCATATCTCCGAAGTCGTCTTCTAGAGCAGGACACTCTTAGTTTTTATATATCAAGGGTTTTTTCTGGTTTATTAATATTTTTACTACAATATGCATGAATTGAACTCATATTTAGATTCACCAAGTAAAACAAATTAGTAAAATTTAAAGGGTTAACTAAAAGGAATCAAATGACAATCAAATATTTGATGGGCTATTAATAGGTGCACGTGAAAACTTGAATTTAAATTGTATCCCAATCTAAACAAAATAGATACACTAGTTATTCTTCATTTAAGAAATAACAGATTTGTCATAAACATTTCTACTATCGATATCCACAAAGCTTGTTAACTTTTGACCTAATAATGAAAAATTTCATAAACAAAAATGATTTGGTTCTCGCTCCTTATCCAGGTAAAATTTTCAAATCCTCTAGCAAATTATTTCTACTCTAGACAAGCAGATTATAACTAGACGAAGGTAGGATAGAGGGGTTGAGGACCAACCCATTTTTTTGTATGGAGTTTTCATTACCACGTTCAATATTAATGGGACTTATTAATACGCATAAATATGTATTTAACATTTTAAGTCAAACCTAATTTGGTTGCACTTTATAGTATTGGACGTATTTTTGGCAAAATACATTTTGCATTTGCTGTCAGTTTTATTTTAATCAGGGTTAAAATAAACCACATCCCTGAAGAAGTAACTTAAGTACATTTTGTTTTATTTTAATGTAATTTATGATCATGGTGAAAACACAAGCGTGCCCTGTGTCATTTAGATCATTGGTTGTGGAAAATTAAGGAATAAAATGAAATGGTAACTGAATCAAATAAAATTAATGAGAATTGTGAAAAAAAAAATTATTTATTTATTTGTATACATAAAATCTTTGTACAGATGTTACAAAACATTGTATATTTATAGCATACGCATAAAACGATTATTTTTAATAAGTTATAGAATTATATCTATATACAGAATTCCAAAAAAAAATTAACAGAATTACAATGGTATAAACTGAAAGTATTTTATTATTATTCTTCTTCTGATGAAAATTGCGATTCAATTTTTCTTAAAGCTTCGAAGTATGGGATAAATTATATTCAATGACTCTACAATATCATTTCTGGACTTTCCACCTGAAATCATCAAAAAAACATATTGATTTACTAATTACTTTACAAAATAATATAATTAAAAGATAAAATATGTTTACACGTAAATGAAGAACTGTTGGTTCATACAGGACAGACGAAAAAAAAATTAAATTAATCTGGATGATTGTTTTGTCTTAGTATATGTCGAGAGATTCATTAGATTCTTCAAGACTTGAGAATTACGAAAGACAGATAATTAAGAAGTTTTGAGAAAGGGAAAATTATTAAAAAAACCTAATGATTGTAATTATTTGTGTCCCCATTTATCCATAAGTTGAAGAATAAAAGACACCTAGGTACACTTAAGCTGCATACCCATTTGATAGCAAACATGAGACGCAATACACAACAGCAACTTGTCCAATGAGGACATTGTACTTGTGATAGTCACAAACACTATGCCATGCGTTCACTGTCAGAGCAAATCACAGTAGATCATTCTGAATCATTGCAGTGCAGTTAGCAAATGCATATGCAACTTAACAAACTAGCGGGTGTTTTTTACGCCTGCGGACAGCTGGCGACGGTATTTGATACTTGTGTAGATATAGTTAAGACCTTAAGAAAGAGATTGGTACATAAAATTCATATAAAAACATTAAATGTTATATGTAATCCCTTCATTTCTGACTTTAAAATGAGGCCGGCGCAGTAGGTAAAAATACCCTTTCCGTCCTTAAGTATCAATCAACCGAACGGGTAAAAATACCTTTCCCGTCCATAGTGTGTTAATAAGATGTACATCATACTGATAAATATCCATAAGTTGTGGCTGTTTTTCTATTGCGTTATATCAGTATGAAAAATAATCCTGTATTTTCTCTACGGTTATCATCTGTTAAAAAAATAATTAAAATCACTTTTGGAAAACCATTTTTATTAACTAATTTGCAAAATATCAAATTGATAACTTTCAAAATCAATCTTTAATATTTTGTTGCTACCGAAAATATATTTTTACGACAAGCTCAAGATAACGGAGTTTAAAAATATAAATGAAAAGGGTAAATTTTCTAGCATGAAAGAACCCACCTAATTTAAATTAATTAAACCAGTCTGATGATGTCGGTAACGACGAAACCCGGTCGCTGGTCAAATAAAAAAGTGGAAAAGCTAAAAATATCGGTTTTAATCTAATAATAAATTAATTTAAATTAAGTGGTTCCAGAGCATAAAAATTGCTGTTGAACCTTTCAGTCAGCACAAGCAGAATATATATTAAAGAAAGAAGGCATATTAAAGTACCTGTAAAAACTATTTTCCCATTGACAAATATAAGAAGAACGATTCTTGGGCGAACCAGTCGATAAACAAGACCAGGAAACAATTCCGGTTCGTAGGACGTAAACTGCCCGTGAGCTTGTTGCAGAGCTTCCAACCGGACAGGAAAGCGAAGGTCCGCCGTAGCTACAAAGTTTTGTATTTTAAACTCCGTAAATTGCACCTGAAAGAATCAATACATTTAAGATACACATTCCATAAAATTATAGTAGGTATAGACCTGAATATTAAATGATAGGAGTCCATTATTTTTACAAGAGAAAAACTAATTTCAAATGCATTTCTTTGGAAATCCAACCTACTTTAGATCATAAATATCACAAGTCCCTTATATTGTGATTTTGTTTAAATACAAAAGAATACAAGTCAGTAATAATTTTATTATACTAACAGGATAACCCAATTTCTGGATAATTCTTGAAAATTTACGGGCTGCCAATAAAGAATCATGCTCGTTTTTCGCTCCTGTACACACCAATTTTCCTGACCTGCAAAACCATATTTGACATTGTAATTTTTTTAACAGTTTCATATTTTTATAAATATACATACATATGATATCAGAGCCAAAAAAGCCTTTTCAATCTAAATATTATCTTAAATTACTGTATCTATTATATATCGCTCACTCCTTTCAAGAACGTCAAAAATCAAAAAACTTGATTTTTCAGGAGAACGTTTTTAAAGTTTAAAAATATAATACAATGTATTAAAAATAAATATCAAGCCACTTATTGAACTTTTTACTGTGCAACAGATCTTTTTAGGTAAAACCTGAAGGTTTTTTCTCCATTTGAAAAATATTTAGTGTATTTAAAAAAATAATTAAACAATACCTTTTATTCAAAATGCAAAAACAACACTTTCTGCCCTGCAGCGGGTAAATATTAAGTTAAAAATATGCTGCTTTCGCTGGGAATTTTACATTTTCTGGGCATTCCGAAAACATGCACAGCTGAAAATGGTCGATTTTTGAGTTATGACGTTCTTGAAAGGAGTGAGCGATATGTATAAAAAGGGTTATAATTACCTAAAGACTAACGCTGTTGCTCTGGGTTCCAAAATTCTCATAACAACACCATGAAATCTGGATGGGTTATATTCTGAAAACCTTGTGCGGCAGTATATATCCAGTAGTTTTAATTCGCAGCATAAATTCACAGTTGACACACAATTTCTGCAATTGAAAAAATATTTCATTATGCTTTAGACTGGTTCTCAATACATGATCTTTAATAAAATTAATGCATTTTACTAGACAAGCCTAGTCTGGCTGAATATCAAATGAAAACCAAAACAGTATAAAAAACTTTGCCTCTAAACTAAAAGCTTGGTAAGTTTTATTTCGAAATTACAATGGAAATTTTTATTCATTTAATCATAATTTTAAATGAATAACGTTATTTCAGTCTCTCAAATAAAATTAAATTTGCACTTAAATATTTACTTTTTAATCTTCCAATATAAAATAATACTAAAAAAATCACAAACAAAAACTCATACTGGAATGGCCTTATACTATATTATAAATAAGTGAAATTGTGTGTATAAAGGATGAAAGCGGTACATTTACTGAATATTGTCAAAAGTAAATTAAGTACTTTATTTTAAAGTATACAATAGTTCAAGTGAATATGGATTTTACAAGAAAAAGTAAAAAAAAACTCACTGTAATTTAATACTATTTTTGGCTTGATCTGGACCACTGGCTATGGGTGTTTGTGCCACGATACTGGCATGTGGGTTCTGTGATCCGTGGGAAGGTGTAAACGCACTGTGTGTCGGTGTAAACGCAATGTCGCCACTTATTCGACTATGTGAAGGGGTCTGTGGCAAGCGTTCGACACTTATATTAGAACATTCGCTAACATTACCTAAATGATTAAAGGTGCTAATGAAAGTGCTAGGAACGGGAGTTCTTGAAATATCACTGAATTTAACATCAGAGTCAACATTCTCTGGATTTGCCAATGCAGTGCAACTGATAACACTGGACCGAAGAACATTTGGATCCGATGAAAATGTATTAGATTGGATGCACGACTGCCGAGATGATCTATCTTTCGCCAATGGAGAAGGGGTGGCTACACGTGCAATTACCTGTGGAAAACGAATTTAATTAGTAAATCGTAATACATACCTAATGGATATTCAAAGAGTTAACACAAAATACTCACGGGAGAGGGTATTGGTCTTCCGGGTGAAGAATTATGCCAATCGGGGACTGGTACTGCGGGTGTTACGCGTTTCATAGGACTAGTTAATACACCCCTTAACGGGGAATCAAAATCTTGGATATCCATTTGAATAAACGAAGTAATGAACGGAGTTGATTGTTTAAATAAAATGTATTCTTAAAAAGAAGTACAACGTAGAAATGACTACGCTAGTGAAATAAATCTAAAATGAATATAAAAAACACAAGTTTAATTTATTTTTATATCACAAAATCTTTTAGAATTTCACACGTCACTATCAACACAAATAGCAATCGACATGTTAACCTGATTTTGACAGCTGTTCGTTCCAGAGAAATATGTATCAAAATTAGAAAGTACCATAGACCTAAATATATGATGAAACCACTGTTATGACGAATTGAGACGGTTTTGTAGTGTTTGGTTGCATTCTTCATCAAATTCAAATTTCGACAGCTATTTTAATAATAAAGTGAGCTTATTTTATTTTATTTTATTGAAACTTCACTTGTAATCATCACAATGTTTTTTTTTCTTTTAAATATAAAATGTACCTTATTCAATATTGTACATAATGTCATCTCTTCTGTTTATAATTTATCTTCTTCAAACCCTCATCCGCACCCGATGATACATGGAGCACTGCATCATATCAATGCAGTGTTACCTTGATCGTTGACACATGAAGGAAGGGTGATCAGTCCTCCGAAACAAATACCAGTCCAGGGTAATTTGAACAAATAATTAAATTTAAAAATCACTTGTATTTATTTGACACCACCTCCCCCTTGGTAATCAAACCTGGGACCTCCAGTATGATAGCCGAGTGTGCTGATTATTACACTACGGAGGCGGACGGTGTAAATAATTTTTACGCAAAGAAATTATAGAAGAGAAATGTTAACCCTTTGGTTACAAAAACTTTTGGGATAACTTTGCTAGAAATACTGCGATTTAAACATTAATAATTCTAGAGTAAAGTAATAATTTGTAAATACACTAAGACATTGTTATATCTTTGGCGCGACGAATACATCTCTTGAAATTTAGTTAACGAAATGTATTCAATGTTATAAATTTTCGACTAACAAAAAAATATTGCTCACTTAATATCAACCATATTTACTAGTATATAATCTTTGATATCAACCCCCTTTTTATGCCGTACGCAAAATATTGCATATCGAATGACTCCTGACCTAATTGACAATAACCGGTGTTGAAAAAATAATGAAGAGGTGCGTGTAGTAAATAAATGAATTTTTATTGGATTTTTTTTAAGAAAGGCAATTTTTTTTATTAATTTATTCCATACTTTTAATTTCCTAGACACGAAAAAATGTATTTTAAAAATAATATCACAGCTTTATACAACTAACTTTTAATATTACATTTCATTGTCTGAAAGATGAACAATCAAAACAAGTTAAATCTTTGAATTATCTGGAGTTTATAAAATTAATTTTATAAAATATGAATGATGACGACACTGTTATCAAAGCAGCAATATCTAGTAGCCCAATGCCGTAATCATTAGGCTTAAAAATGAGCATTTGATACGTGCCATTTTTGGGCCGTGATAGTTTTTCTATGGTGGCCAGCGTATTGACTAACCATATATTTTTTTATTTATTGAACAATAAAAAGATGAGGAAGAATCGTAGTAAATAATAGTAGTGCGATCAAATTACTTTGTTTCAGCAGTATCAATAGTTAGTCTGTGGCAGTATATAATCTTTGGTTTCAGCTGTCAAAATAATGTCATTGTCGAGTGTATATTTTTGATCTAGATATTTGTACTGTTAGCTTCTTTTTACCCGTATAATTTTTAAGTAATTAATTTTATGAAAAGAAACGTAATTAAGTAATAATGGCGGGTTCAATTAACTCTGATATTTATCAAGAAACTGAAGATCAATATAATGAAGATTGTGAGATTAGAGAGTTGGTGGACAATACGCCGTCTCCCAAATCTTCGAGTGAACCTGTAGATCACTATAAATTTGTTTATTTTCTTTTTTATTTGTACGGTGTAACTTCCTTAATGCCATGGAATTTTTTCGTGACAGCAAATGATGTAAGATGTTTACAAATATACACATATTTTTAAGCATATCGAGATTTGAGTATGAGGGAGTTTATGCTGACATTGGTTGTAGGCAAAAGTTTTAAGATACAGATTGAATTTATTAAAGTTAACTAATCTCTAAAAACATTAATATTCGTAATGCTGATTCATTCAGTTTAAATTGATTGGAAAGCGATAAAATTATTGTTACATTTTGTCTCATTCATTTACATCTAAAAGAACTAGTTCAACAAGAAATATCAATTGTTGATAGCTTATATCTGGGGCTTAATTCAGTGAAGCTCAAGAAATTATGTTGATAGAGATACCGAGAAATATATTTACTGGTTTAAATAAAACTCAATTCTGTCACGTATATTTCAAAAGTATAAATTTAAATTTGTATGTATATATTTACGTACTCAAATGTAAACAAAAGTATAAACAAACAAAAATATGGAAAAAATTGTATATATATATTATTTAAGGAAAATTGTGAAGGAGCTGGAGTACCCTATGATTATAACAGAGAGAGGATATTTTTCCTCAAGCACAATTCACTAATTAGGTCATCATCTGAAAATAAACAGTTAGATACGCCAATTGTAAATAGATTTAGACATCTCATTTGAATAACATAAACAACATTTTGAGTGTGTCCAAATACTTGTTCACAAAATCTGGATTATCTCCAATTACAGGAGTTATTTTCATATTATTTAAAAAAAAAAAAAAAAAAGAATAACATAACATAAAAATACAATATTAACATCCCTTTGAGTGCCCTTGACATGATTTCAACCTCACAAAAATGGCGCTATATAAATTGGCCATATTATTATTACCATCCCAATAAAAGTATTTTTCACCTTGAACCAAAAAATTGTTGTGAAAAAAAATTGTTTTCAACTTTAAGAATCGCTTTGTTTCAATATTATAATATAGTATTTAACAAATTTTGTAATATACCTGGATAAAAGATGTATATATCTTATAAATTACAATTTACATGTATAAC
Source organism: Brachycentrus maculatus (assembly GCF_059751285.1). Lineage (NCBI taxonomy): Eukaryota > Metazoa > Arthropoda > Insecta > Trichoptera > Brachycentridae > Brachycentrus > Brachycentrus maculatus. The sequence continues at coordinate 344,184 of NW_028281131.1, forward strand.
TTTTACCAGTCTAAACACACTGCCGTTGTGTGAACTGTTTTATTGGTCAATAAAAAAATAAAGTGTTTAATTAAAAAAATATATATCTTACAACAGTAAAGATACATATCATTATAATAGAATGTTGAATGTTGGAAGATTAGCTGATGATAATAATATGTATCTAGTCATTTAGTGTGTACAATTATCCTTGAAATAAAATGCTATTATTATTCTAGGCATTCAGTAACTATGCATAATTATTAATTAGAATAAATATTTTACAGTATTGGATGTACAAGTTTCGTGATATTACACCGCATAATGAAACACTGCGCCTGGGGAAAACACAATTTCAAGCGGAATTTACATCCTACTTGAATGTAGCGGCATCCATTCCTAGTACAGCATGCCTGATTGTCAGCTCTTTGTACAGCCATCTGTAAGAACATTTACCATTTTTAAATGTTAACTCTTATATTTGTCACCCTTATATTTATTCAATATTACCTTGGACCGGTAGCGGAGGCAAAGGGCTGATCACCATTCCTGAAAGAAAGGTGATCAGCCCTCCGTTTGATCGTTAACACATTCATGTGTTAACGATCCAGATAACACTGCGTTTAAATGATGCAGTGCCTTATGCACCATTGGGGTGCGGATAAGGGTTTGAATGAATGAATGAATGAATATGTTAATTATATTCATTGAAATATTTGGCTACCATCCGAGAGATCATAGGCTTTGTAGGGAGATAACTGGGTTCAGATTAAATATAACAGTGGCTCGACTGGGATCTTGAGCTTATGATTTATTTCATTCTTGCCCATTGAATTGTTTTCATGTTATTGGTAACTATGACCAAATTTTGTTCTCTGGGTAACGCACATCAACATATAGAAAAATAAGTTAGTTAATATCACAATTACATACACCATGTAATAACTAATATTTCGTATTACATTTCATGATTTATAAGCATTTATATTTTAATCATATATTAATATGATATATTTCTCTTAATGATAATTGTAACATTTCGTTTTAATTTCACTCAGCTTGCTTTCATTTTTCAGGTTTTCTGGAATCTCACTTAAAATTTTTAACCCTTTGTACATTTAAACAATTTTGTGTATGTATTGTGTAAGTGTTTTTAAAAATTTTAATCCAGTCAAGTGCTCTTCTCATTTCTCCAATCATGTATTGTATTTACAAATGATGTATATCGAAATTTCCTTCTTCCTTGTCAATGAAATATTTTTGGTTCCTAAAAACCTACAGATAAAGTTTGGGAGCCAGTGACCTTATTTTTTTGATTGTCAATTTGAAGTACGTTAGATCTTTTAAGGTGGAGACTGACCGGAGCGTTTCGTCGTAACGTAACACGTTACGATGCGAGCATTCAGGCAGTCAGTACACCAAGCCGAGCGCTCCATCCATAGTTTCGGATGCTTGGTGATACTCGCCGCGAGCGATGTTACGACGTTATGTTACGACGAAATGCTCCAGTCATTCTCCACCTTTACTCCAATGTCCCAACAGGATCTAGAGGAAAATATGAGTACCCTATTCTAACTTCTTGTCGTTCTTGCTCTACCCATCAGAGTTGGATTATTTATAAATATTTATTATTACAATTGTTTCAGAGTCCCTTTATCAATACGCATGGGAGGATCTCTCTTTGTCATCACGCTGTTATTTATTCTGACTACAGTAATGGTTCAAGTTGACACGGATGATTGGCAAAATGGATTCTTTATCATCACAATGGTCACTGTAGTAGTTATCAATGGTAAATATCGTTTACTAAAGTCCGAATGTTATCTCTACTTGGGCTATGCCAGTATGATGGAGTTGATTCTAACTGGTTATGGTTCATGTACAATATAATTTATTATCATATCGTTTTAGTGACCTAATTAATAGGTATGAATCATCTCATGTCAAATGATGTTGGGCGATTTGTTGAGATGACCTAATTGATAAATACCTAAAGTATGATACAATTATACAATTTTAACTATGATTTTACATCATTAAATAATTAAGATGCTTTCAGTATGGTAAAAATAAGGATTATGTTTAAAAAATGTAAACAATAGTTATATGTCAATTACATTGCTAATTAGGTGATTGGGCGCTTAAGTATTTTATAAAAGAAACAATTATACAAAATTTATTAGTACATATTGTTATATTCATTTGAATTATGTTGAAAATTGATGTCATAAAAAATCTTTATTATCATACTAAAATATACCATTTCATTTATATTTTTTATGAATGATTTATAAAAAGTATTTATTATATAAAAGCTATTGCGATAAAAATATTTTTTATGTGAAGAAAAATTAGTGATTGAAAGAAAGAAGCACATAAATATCAAGAAGTTGTTTGATAATTTTATTTATATGAATAATGGTTAGTTATTTAATATTTTCAAATGAATAACTCGATTTAAAAAAGTTAGTTCATTAAAAAACCAAGTATTCAAATTAATTTCGGTTTATATAGTTGCTTAATATGGCTAAATATTAATTTACTTTGAATGTTTTAGGTGCGGGTGCTGTATTCGGAGGAAGCTTGTACGGAATAGCGGGAAAATTTTCAACTAAGTATATGGCCGCCGTTGTGAATGGCCAGGCTCTTGGTGGCATTATCGCGGCCGTGGCGCAGATCCTCTCCCTCACATTCAAGGTGTCGGCTGTTCACAGCGCCATGATTTACTTCATCATCGGTGATATAATGATCGCAGTGTCGCTGCTGTCCTATCTGTTCATATCTAAAGTGGAGTTCTTCACCTTTTACATCCACGGAGGATGCAGGGACTTAGGGATTTCTACCAACAACCGTGTTATGTTTTTGTCCAATGTTCAGATACTAAAGAAGATTTGGATTTACTGCGGATCTGTAGGTCTGGTGTTTCTAGTCACAACAGCCGTGTATCCAGGAGTTACAGTCCTTATTGAGTCACACCACAGTGGCGCAGGAGGAGATTGGAATAGTAAGTATAAATTATTTATTTATTTGTGTGCCTAAAACAAAAATGCGCAGTATAAAGCGTAATTCATACTCTCATACCTAGATTCATAAAACATGTTAACATTTGGCCACATTATAAAAAGTTCATACAAAAACAAAAAAATAATTTAATTTTTACACCCTGTATATACTATACTACCCTCATCCATTTAAAATTATAATTTTCACTTATAAATTACCGTTGCTTGGGACCCATGTTTCTTTTGAATATGATAATTGAAAATTATCCATTAATTTAAAAAGATTTCTAGTGATATTTTATGTTCGTACTAAAGACTCCTACGATATCAATTCCTAACAAATAATGTTTTTATATTCACCATGCAATTTTTTTTTCAGATATATTTTTTGTACCTGTTGTGAATTACTTGATATATAACTGCGGTGATTATGCCGGGCGGGTTATGGCAGGAATTTTGCTAAAGGTAATTAAAAGATTAATTTAAATATGTGAAGATTGACTCTGAAATTAATTTTCATTCTCATGAAACAATATTATCCTCTTCTTCTGCTTGGTGTAGGCCTTGTGGCCTGTTTTAAGAGGGATTAGCCTCCTGCGGTGTCGATCCATCTCTTTGGTGGTCTGCCCGGGAGTCGTTTACCTTGGGTATATTGCAATGTAAGGGAGTCTGATTGGTTCCATTCTCCTCACATGCGCATACCATTGTCTCCTTTGTTGCCTCCTCCGCCTAACGACATCTTCGATCTCGCATACTTCCGCTATCCTGGCGTTCCTTATACAATATTATGTACGTTATTAATCTTTAAAGTGTTGTATGTTTTAATTTCAGCCTGAAAAGAAGTCTTGGATTATTGGAGCAGTAGCCGTGGTGAGGGTGTTGGCAGTTCCGCTGTTCATGATGTGTAATGCCCATCCTAGAAAGTACTTGCCGATCATAATAAGTTCCGACTGGGGATTCATAATCTTGATGTGCTTGTTTGCCGTATCCAATGGCTATATTGCTAATATATCCATGATTAATGCAGCCAGGTAATTAATACAAAACATGTTTGATGAGAAATAAAATTATGCTTAAAAAAAAAACTGAAAATATTTATTATATATTTTATAATATTATGTTTGCTTGGTGTCTTCGAAGTAACTAACTAACCATCACGCTGCTGCTCTGCAGAGGTAAGCAGAGAGAATAGAATGCCACACTACTGTCTTCTTCTAACCCTTATCCGCACCCAATGGTGCATAGGGCACTGCATCGTATTAACGCAGTGTTATCTTGATCATTACTTTACATGAAGGCAAGGTGATCATCCCTGCGCTTACTGTCTTACTACTACACTCCTGTCTTAGCAAACATTATCCGCCTCTTTCACGTTCATGCATCTCCTCAAACATAGCCACCGATTATTTCGACTCTAACCTGGCAATTTTTATTTTTATTTTTATATATAATGGCTTCTCTCTTGTACATACTGTTATTTTACCTTGTATCAGTATATATGGAGCCAAAGTGTGGTGGAGCGGAGCGGCTGAACTGCACTGCTCTTTCTTTTTTTTCCATACAATGTGTCTTTGAAAGCACTGCAGTAAATGTGCAAGAATCTCTTATCCGCGGATTTACCTTATATTTATGAGCCGAGTGCAAACACTAACGGTAATTTTTTTAAAAGTCCTGACCGCTTTCAAGTATTTGGTATACCTGATCGTGTCAAGTTTTGCTCCTCTACATTCATCTCTTTCAACCAAACTATGATTTTGGATTTGTCAACATTCATCTGCTAATAATAGAAATACAATGTGGTATTTCAAGATGAGTAATTTTGCATCATTGCCATTGCTTGAAAATCTAATATTTATTAACATTTTTGCAGGTTTGTAGAGCATCATGAAAAGGAAAGGGCTTCCTCTATGATGGCCGCCATGCTGGGTATTGGAGTAAGTTTCGGGGCAGCCATTGGAATGGTTTTGGTCAAAGTATTGTAATTTTTATAGTTCAAATTTTATTGTAATCTCATTGGTGAGGGCCTGGTCCCTTACCAACTAGTGATAACTACCATTCCTTTACCATTGTGTAGATAAATGTATTATTAAGCGCCCTTGAGGTAATATCTTATAAAAATGGCGCTATATAAACTATCCAAAATTATTATTATTATTGTGATTATCCTCAGTGGACTTGTACAAATTATATCAAACCCTTATCCGCACTCCAATGATGCATAGGGCACTGTATCATATAAACACAGTGTTATCTTGAAGGAAAGGTGATCAGCCCTCCGCTTCAGGTACCAGTCCAGGGTAATATTGAATAAATATTACAGTGAAAAAATCACTTATATTTATTTGACCCCCCCCTTGGTAATCGAACCCGGGACCTCCAGAACGGTAGCCGAGCGTGCTGACCATTACACTATGGAGGCGGACAAATTACAATGTACAAATTAGCAGTGTACAACTTACACAAGCTGGTACAAGTACAGGTACTAGATATCCTTTTTCTTATCTACTGTTCTTTCTATATTTACTTTCTTATAAAACAGTAATGTCTTTCACCTTGGGCCTTTCATTTACCGAATCCACATCCCATAAAATATATTATATTCCGTTCCTAGACCTGAGAATTTGGAGCGCAGGACTGATCACCTTGCTTTAATGTATTTGAAGTTGACACTGCATCAAGTTGACACCGTGCCCATTCAGCATGGTGGCTTTTTTTCTTTTCTTAAATTCTCATTTTAAAATAATTTAAATATGAACATTTTATCGATCATAATAAATATATACCAAAAAAACATAGGGTTCTCAAGAAAGTGTAGTCAACAAGTATGTAGTAATGTATTTATAGTTCAGTAAGAATATTTTAAGATTTAACAAATAAAAGTTAAAAGTTAGTCCAAGATGCATAATTCTGTTTTTATACTCTGGTTTAAGAAAATAATCTGATTCTCAATAAAAGTATTATTTTGATTGAACACAGCTTAAAAACTTTGGGAGAAGAAAGATTTTGTATTTATTTATGTGTATCATTAACACAACTTAACTATACAAATATTATAAAAAAGCATCATTAATTAAATTTAAAAAAACATACTGGCTGTTTAATTGTTAAATATACTTTTAAAAAGATTTCAAGCATATTTTCAATTCAACTGTCAAATACATATATTGCTTGATTTAAAAAAAATGCTTGCATGATCTATATTTTGCCCACAGGAAGTTGGTGCATTTAGAATAAATAAAATATCAAATGTCTTATTTTTTCTATATTTAATTTTATTGATTTTAAACACAGTCAATATGTTTACAATGTGTATTTTTATACCATGGTATTCTCTGGGATATAACCACCATGTAAAAATAAAATTATTAGTTATTATATTACAGAACAAAACAGTATTACGGATATGATTTCGATGTATATAAAATCAGATGAAAACAAAATAAATATTAAATTGAAATAAAAGTATATTATGATCAATCTCTATAGGACGAAATTAACTGAAAATCTGTGCAAATATAGATGTAATACTTTATTCAAACTAAATACATAAATGTACACTACAAATAGAATTAAAGTTACCAAAAATACGATCCATATATTAATTTAAAACTAGTAAAAAAAAACTAGTTTTATTTACAAAAAATACAAGAGGAAAGGTTGAAATAAAATATGTAATAATTCAAAATCAAGCTTTAATTTTTATTAAAATTGCAACATTTAATTGTTTCTATTTTATTAATATATTTTTATCTATGTACGTACTGTTTAACATTTTATCACAGTATTTTAGTGCACCTTTTATAATTTTTAACCTGTTGATCGGAACCAATGTTGTTTATACATACCGACGCATCGCTATGTTGTGATGTATTGATGCACCATTATGTTGAGAATCATCAACGTATGGTGAGACATAATTTCTTATTTAGTATTTTTTTTAATATTCACATTAAAGTACTGACTATTTAATTCCAAATCGGCATATCATCGACATCTACACCATGTTTTAAAAACATTGAGGACAACTTTTAAAATGTAATGTAAATATAAAAAGCATATTTCCAGTAATTCGAGAAATTTGAAAAATCTCTACTGGACACGTTAAACTGCATTTTGTTATTTAAACTTTTAAATATCTGCTACAAATTAGTTGCCACAACCGTTAACAATTGTGTATTTTACAATTTTTTATTATTATAAAGTTTAAATAATGACGGTGAAAAGTCTTAAAGAATATGATAGAAAATTTTGAAAAAATATTGACATCAAGTCACCTGAGTAGATTTACTCTTTGATATAGTATATTATTTTTAAAAATTAATTATTTTGACCGTACATATTATTTTTAGTGAGAAAAGTTATAAATGAAATGATAAATATTGTTATTATTTTCAATAAAAAATAATAGATTTACTTAAGACATTTTGTATCATATGGGATTCTCCGTTGTTTATTTTTATCCAGATTGAGTAGTGGGCCTGGTTATTTGATTTGGGACTGTCGTAATCCTAATATCATTTCTGTAACAAAGTAAAGAAGTAAATTACTGAATACATAGTATAATACATTTTAATTCAACTTTGAACTCGTAAAGTAATATTTAACCAAACCGAACAACAATACAAGTCCTATTCAACCAATTCCAAGATATTAATTTAAAGACCAACCATAACAGCAGGTTAAAAGAGTATTTTTTAAAAATTGTATTATATCTGCTTAAAGTCTATAATCCCTTAGTCGCTTAAGTAAATGCTACTGTAAACGGAGTTACCTTTTTAGAGTGTATTTTATTATAATAAAGACATAGAGTAATTTTATTATATTAAAAGTAGATATTTTGCCACATCATAAACATATCGTTGGCGGATATGTATGAATGTCTTGCTAGTGGTTTCGAGATAAAGTTCATTAATTTAAGGTTTTCTTGAAATTCATAATGAATTGAAATTTGAGTAAAACACAAATCCTTTATTTTTATTCATATCAAGTTTGAGACGGTCCAACATTATTGAAGGGTATATTGATCTCATGCTATGCATTAAGATATAAATGATATTTTTTAATGATGTGTATATCCTACGTTTTATTTTACAAGTGTTTGTATAAAGAGAACTTTACTGCATATTTTTATTATAAAATAGAATGTTATATAAAATTGTGAGCAAGTTATTTGTGTTAAATATAGTAGGAAAATTTATGTAGAATTTTATTTTGTTGTATTTTATATTAATTTATAAGAGCTATGATATTGATGTGTTGCTTATATCGTGAAAAACTATAACCTATTTCATGTGACAATGTATAGTACTTGAAAAACCTATATGTATTATGTGTTAAGATGAATAATATATGTGTGTAAAAAGAAAAACTTTTACTTCATGATTATAAAACCCTTATAAGCTTTCAATTTCCACAACCGCGTGACGTCTTACGTTTTCAAGCTCACAATGCTTTAAAAATTTCCATATATGATTTATTTACTCATTTTATGAGCCATCATCAAATGTTTTTGACAATGCAGAAACATCTTTCGGGATAATTACATCATATTAAGGCATCTATCTCCTGGATAATCATGGCGTACTCAGATATGACAATTTTTGCTAAAAAAATCTCATTATTAAAATCATGTAATATTTATATTGGAATCTATGGCCCAATAAAGAGGTGTTCTCTCTTATAAAGGTTAATTAAACGCTATAAAAATTTGTACAAGCAAAGCCAATAAAAAATAAGATTGAATTATTTGCTTATTTTCAATTTCAATTTCAAAAAGTTCACCATAAATAATAAAATAATAACCATATACGCTCCCTAGGTGGAGCATATGGAGTCCACAAACTGTCTCCAGGCTTTTCTGTCGGCTGCCAGCTCCCTTGCATCCTCCCAAGTCAGATCCGCGTCCCGAAGTTCTGACGAGAACTGCCGACGAATTGTCAGCAGTGGTCGTCCTGGGCGGCGCGAACCTGATGCCTTGTAAAAGAGGCGAGCTTGATTAAAGCTCTCAGGAAGCATGCGGAGTACATGGCCAAGCCAACTGAATCGCCTTTTTTTGACGACAGTTGTGACCAAGATTTGCTGCGTCCTACGCCTTATCTCCTCATTCCTCACAAAGTCAAACCACCGCACGCCTAAGATTCTCCACAAACACCTATTCTCAAAGCTTAGTACACGGCTGCTCTGGGCCCTTGTAAGGTGCCATGTTTCACAGTCGTATAAGAGAACAGGAGCCATGCAGGCATTGTATAGGCGGCATTTGGTTTTCACCGAGTATAAATATTATTTTTTATGTTTTCACCATACAAATATTTTTTTTTTTTTACTTACATTAGGTCACTTGGCAAATCTTCAAAGTTGAGTTTATGTTTCAGAACTGTCAATATGCACAATGTTTTAAGTGAAGGTTGGTAATCCAATATATGCAAGTCACTTTTGTCGAGTAAAAATTCTTCCATGTCTGTATTACGTCGTGCTCTTGGTCGAATATTACTTTTAGGCCTGAAAAAAATGCATTAAGATCATTTAACAGGATCTAATTTGCTACAAATTTTGTTAATTCTTCTTCATATAATTTTCATAAGCAGTTAAAATAAGTTTTTTTTAGATCTTATAAAGAAATAAATATAAATTACATATTGAGATAACGTTTTGAAAACTCATAATAATATTGGACGTATAAGGGCGTTTGACCACTACACGGAATTATACGGAATATTATCGTCCGGCACATCAGTTAGTGTTTTGAAACGATGATTGGCTTGGATTGGCTTGTGCTTTTGTCTATCTTTCTTCGGATCTGAGTTCTTGATCGGTGCGTGAATACGTTGCTTGTAAATTCGATCACGCTAAACTGTCGTAGTGGCTTTCATTTTTCAAAACCGGACTGCTGGATGGTAAAATTCCGGGTAGTGGACAAGCATCCTAAGAGCGTACAATTGAAAATCATTCTTAAAAATGATCAAAAACTGTAACCGTCACCTTTTGCCATGGAAGTATTAGTATGGTATGTACATATTTATGTATTTCTCACCCAGTGCCACCAAACAGATACATCTTGTCCTGAATGAGTAAACAGCATTGTCGTCTTCGGATGCAGGGAACATAGCCTGGTATATTGAGGCGGGTCCAAGTACAAGTTTGTGGAGAAAACTTATAAAGATCATTAAAATGCTCGTCAGTTTTACCATTATATCCTCCAAAAACATAAACATTATCCTTGTACAGCCCTAAATTCGAAAACAAAACAAATACATGATATTTCAGGATTGAATTGTTAATTAATTATGAATTGATAAATAAATGCGTGTTGGAAAAAGAAAACTGAAAAAAAAAACACTTGAAACATTTTTGTAAAATCAACTGAATTTTGAAAATGAAAAATAATATCATTGAATATATAATTTTACTAAAGAGATTTTTTTGTTTTCAGTCAGTTCCTGATGGATGAGGATCGTGTTGGTATCACGATAAACTCACTAGCAGTTATCAGGTTTCGCTATAGTGTGCAAGCTCCTAGGATTGACTTGTGATCAAATTAAGATAAAAAAAAAACTCAAGAATGAAATCCAAGTCTCGCTGTGTGGGATATATATATATTAGGATAAAAATATATTAAAAATAAATCTCACAGGAACAATGACTACGCCTTCCGACAGGAATGTCGCCACTTGTTTCTGGAGAATACCACGTGTTGGTTGCAATATCCAGGTAATATATGCGAGTACAGTAAACTTCTTCGTCTGGTCCGTCGGTGCTGCGTCCCCCGTATATGTACATTCTGGTTCCTACGGGTACTGCCGAGTGGAAGTCTCTCGGGGAAGGTGGCGTACCAACCGT
>NW_028281131.1:610000-682798 GCF_059751285.1 Brachycentrus maculatus
ATCCTGCCAAGGAAGAGCAAAGCGTGATACTTTCATATTTATGTGCGAATAATAAAAATTTCATAATTTTTAATAAGTAAATTAAAAAACAAGTTATATTTAATAAAGTACTTGTTAAAGTTAAACAATTACTGCCATCTAGCGTTAAAGCTTCGAAGCATTAGATTTGATTCTTGCTTATTAACGAAAGTGTAGCAAGTCTAGGCATTAACCAACTTTTTATATCCTACAGTTATTTTTTTTAGTAATATGTAACCAATACAGAGGGATTTAGATATATATTATCCGAAGAAATATAATAGGTTAACGGATAACCATTTTATAAAACTCTGTGCATTTTCCCTACAAGTTTATCCAGAACAAGCATACTAAAATTATTTTTAAAAAATCAGTATGTTAGATTTTCATGGGCCATTTATACGAGTGGCAGGGAAAGTAAAATACGTATTGTAATTTTGGCGTAATGTATTTGTATATTTAAAATTTTTAATGTCACCATACTTTGAAAAATACGCAAACTTCTTAAGATATTTCTAAAATACTTATTAATACAAGAATTTTAGAAACTGTTTGCTTTTTGCAAACTAAACTTACTACAAGCAAAATTCATAAAAGGTGGGAATCTTTGCTGGTTGAAAAATATTGTCTTATTCTAATAATAACTCTGTAACACAGATGGCAGTACGATGACAAGATTTTTAATGGCAGTAGGAGCTCATGACATGACTAAAGAATATCCATAATCCTTAGTATTATACAGTCGATTAAATCAAAAATATTTAAAATATACAATCAAATTTATAGCGAAAGATGTTAAAAATATGAATCATAAGCCAAAAATAAATTCACACTTTAACCTATGTAACAAATTATCTTTCATAAGCTTTAACCCAAGACAATTAAACTACATATATTTGCAGGTACAATGCCATTTGTGGATCGCGCAATATTGACATATCGCTCACTCTTTTCAAGAACATCATATTTCAAAAATCGTCAATTTACAGTTATGCGTATTTTTAGAATGCCCAGAAAATGTACTATATCCCAGCAAAAGCGGCATATTTTTAACTTAATATTTATCCGCTACAGGGCAGAAAGTTTTATTTTTGCATTTTGTAGAAAAGGTATTGTTAAATAATAAAATAAAAAAATACTAATATTTTTCAAATAGTGGAAAAACATTCAGGTTTTACCTAAAAAGATCCGTAGCACAGTAAAAAGTTCAATAAGTGGCTTGATATTTATTTTCGAAACATTCATTATATTTTTAAACGTTAAAAACGATCTCCTGAAAAATCACATTTTTTTTATTTCTGACGTAGTTGAAAGGAGTGAGCGATATGTAGTAGCTGTGCGGAATAGTGATTTATAGTTAAATGTTTCTTACATTCATTCCTAATAAACCAAACTTTTTTCCATGTAACCGGTTCCTATTTTTAATAAGATTCAAGTTTTTAATTGCGTAGTCCGCCAGACGAATGTATAGTTATGAAGGGTTAAGTTAAGTTTTGACATTTGTCAAACAATAAATATTACATATCCACGTTAATGGGTAGCTAAGTTTTATTTTATAATTAAAAATTGAGGAAATACGGATATAAAAAGCCTAAATTGTGAAATTTACACATTATATTAAGTGATCAATAAAGCTAGCCAATGTTAAGTCGTAGGCCTTGTGAATGCCCAGAGTTATATAAATTATTTTAGTACAAAAATTGTACATACTTTTTCTTCGTTGAGATAAATAATACATGTTGATATTTTGTTTTCATGAGGTTAAAATCTAATGAGAGACAGTGAATAGCACAATTATGACAATAAAATAATTGATTCCATATGGGAAATTCAATAATATCGATTTAAAAATATTTCAATTTATAATTGAATGATTTTTTATAGTAAAATTGGTGGTTAAAAAGATATACGTATTCAATTTAGATTTACGTTAATCTAATGTCAATATTAACTGATCGTTTATTTATTTGACTTCATTTTGAACAAACATATTTTATGATGTTTCGTGAGTGAAAATATACATTGTCATATTTTATGCCATGTATTAATGTTATGAATTTAATATAAGGACGAAAACATACGTTCATGTAAATAATTCATAGCATATTATAAAATGTAATTTGAAAATTCCTTTTTGTTTATTCATTCATAGTGGAAACGGAAAAAAACATTATTTGCTCTTGTTATTTCAGGGTAAAGCAATTCTGGTTACTAAAGTTGTACTGGTTTCGTGTTTACAAAACACTGCAGTTTTTGTATTCAGATTGTTCAGAGTAGAGGGATGGATTTTCAATTCCGGGAAACAATCATACTTGTTTTCCGCTCTAACACCATCACTTGATACCGATACGTGATGGTGGAGTTCCATCCGACAAGATCAGGGCTATGCAACTAGAGATATGATAAGTGGGTTTACTTATTCGAAAGTACAAATCACAAAACAGATTCAAGAAAGATTTATTTTCAATTGGTCTGGGTGTTTGCGATGTATTTTTCATATTAACCTTCTCTATCCTAACTATCCTACCTGCAGACAAGCCTCTATTAGAGGCTTTGCGGGTTATTCCTATTTAAAAAAAATGAAAAATAATGTTTTAAGTGTAAAAATAGTACGACGTTTTGAGTGTGTCTAAGAACTTGTTCACAAATCTGGATAATATTCACTTGGGAGCTATGTTTAACATTTTTGTCTTCTCAATATAGATGAAGAAAAATACGGATATTCCCCCTGACACCCCCCTCTGGGAATCAAACCCGGGACCTCCAGAACGGTAGACGAGCGTGCTGATCATTACACAACAAACAGTGGTTGAAAATGATGCATTGCCCAAATAAAAAAAAACATTAAAGTTAAAAGTGACCGACATGAGAAATTCTTACATGTGATAAGCATACAAATTCACTTGGTTTATTCCAAGGTTACTCATACAAAAATACTAGTTCATCGGTACATATGTACCCTTACAAGATTATTTTGACTCTTATTGTACCGTTTATTATATCATCAATGTCAAATTAATAATACATTCTCTTTTTTATATTTTAAGTCTAAGATTACCAGTCACGGAATCACTTTGACATTAACAATTTCTCATCATTTATTTCTTTTAATAACAAACCCGATTCTTTTATATTGAAAAGTTAATTTATTTATTTTATTCTGTTTAATTTTATTTTTATGTTACACTCGATACTTTCCATCAAATGGATATATTCATAAAATCAATTTCTTAAATTGAATTATTTTCATATGTGGCCATACAGCATTAAAAAATTGAAACGAAGTTAGAAAATAGGGAATCAAACCCAAAATAACAAATCTAAAGTCTGTCACTGCATTTCAGAACCAAATCATATTTTCAATAGTGACACAATATAATAACGATGTAATTTAATGATTTGTATAAAAAAAGATTTCAAAATAAAACTTGTCATACAATGTACGACCAAATGACGATGTTCATGTTAAGGTTTCAGTCATGTCAAAGTTATTAATGGTACAACTTCTTACATATGAACAGAGGGGTACATATTATTAACAGCTGCGTGTTGTCTTACTAAACAGTGATGAAATTAAGTAGTATCTGGTAACAGCCGAATCTTATAAAAGCTTTAACGAGATTCAACACGCATCTACAAAGCAATTATCTTTACATCTTACCTTCAAAGCGGGGACATTTTTTAAAAATTTAAGTCAAAAGTGGGAAAAAATCTTCGATTCAAGTAAGGAGTTTGAGTTTTTTTATTAAAAATTATTGTTATGGGGATAATATCTCATTTATCTATTTGAAAGAGCTCATAAAGATGTTATCCTTTACATATTTCATTATAAAAAAACAAAATGGGACGTCTTCCTCCATTGTTTAAATAATGAATTAAAGGCAAAGCAAAGTACTTTTTAAACATACATACAATATACTTTTCAGAAATGAATAACATGTTTTTAAAATTATATGAAAAAGGTGCAAACAAATTGAATATGTTAGAAAAAAAATAACTCTATAAAATACTCATTATCTTTAATGTCATAGTCTTAATATTGGAAAATAAATATCAATTAAATATACACAAAAAATGGTGACGAATAATAGTTTTCGAAATCTTCGTAATGTACATTTTCGAACCTTTTTTAAATTTCATATTTTTTTTGACATCTCAACAAAGATGAAGAAAAATGTGGTATATTAAAAAAAAATTATCACTATATTATGTCGCGTGGTACAAAATGATCGTGTACTATATACAAATTACTAGGTTCAATTTCCAATAAAAGTTACAAATCAGAAATATGGATATAAAATATAACTTACATTTTGTTGACAAATACTTGTTCACAAATCTGGGATTCTCCACTATTTTACATTAATGTCAAAAATGTAAAATAACTCCTGGTGAAACCCAGATTTGTGAACTAGTCTTTAAAATGTTCGGAATAAAATAAATGGTTAAACTATAAGCTGCGTGAAAATTGAAAATTAGGATTTCAGGCGTCAAAGTATGTATAATATGCCGGATTTGGATCTTGCATACAAATAAAAGAATCTCTGCTAACATATTAAAAAAGCTTTCTAAATCCAATCAAAGGTAGCTTATGTAAACTCAACCATGGAACGTCATGAGACTGATCATATACTATACAAATGTATGACATTTAATAAATTGAGTAGTGTGCTTATTAATTATTGGTAGAATGGGGAATGTTAAACATGTATAGTCACTTTACCAGGCTATAAGTGATCGTTAGCCCTGTATATACCCAGACTTACATATTCTTCTTCATCTTTGCTGAGATGTCTTTTTTTATACCTTCTAATTGGAGATAATCCAGATTTGTGAACAAGTACTTGGAAACACTAAAAAATGCTGTACTCTAATTATCATTCATCATTCACTTTATGTAAAACCACTTAACAACTCAACTAAAAATCTACAGTTGACCTGATGATGAAATGGTTATTATGAAGGAAGTCGAGTGATGTAGTTTTACAGTGATATTATGCAAAATTAATAAAACAAATTAATCATCTTTGTTGAGATGCCAAAATATAAAATGTTACTTCTCTTATCATTCAATGAAATAATTGAATGATGTTTTCATGTATTCATATTTGGGCACTGCTATTCTCTTTTGAAAAGGGTGAAATAACAAAGGGTTAATAGAGACCGCGCAAGGGCGGAGTAGAGGGCTAAGCTTGGGTGTCATCTCCTGTGCGGTCGTGTGGGATTTCATATGGAAATGTCGCCTTTCAGAGGAAAGATTGGAATACTTGAGAGACAATGCGGCCGAAAGTGAAAAGGCCTATAATTCTTCCGCTTTTATCTCACATCAGCTGCGTTAATCAATTTAAATAGCTTGTACTTGATTGGGAAATTACGGAATGGTTTCTTTTATGAGTACTTGAAATAATTTAATCAAATAAATAAAAAAAAAATTAAATTCGTTTCTTCAAAATCTTAAATCTCCTTAAGTTATTCACCGATTTCATTGAAATTTTAACAAAAATTTGCATTTAAATATGCTTATTTTTATTTATCTACTTAACTTAAACCAAAAGTGTAAATGTTCGTTTGTTCTACATCTTAAATATTCTTAAGTTATTCAACATTTAACATAACTTTGCATTGAAATACGCGTTGAAATACATAACGTTGCATTGAAATTTCATTGTAATACGCATAAAAAAGAATTAAGGGAAATTATCGTCGAGAACTAGATTATGCCGTTTATTTAAATTTTCTACTCAAACAGTTAAAGATTTAATTGGAAATACATATTCATAAAAATTATAGAAGGTCATATTATCTAAGTTGATAATGTGCCTTAATTTATTTATAAAAGAGTTGAAAACAAATTCTTGGGAATAAAAAAAATGTCGGCGTTGGCACGAAAAAATATATTTAGGTATCAAAAGCTTTTTTAGTAAGGAGTTGGTTTATTTTGTTGTTAGATTTGTAGATTGCGGGATAGTATTGATCAACGCCGCCGACTTTAATTAAAGTGGGCAATTATTTAATCGCGTCGGAAGCTTTGGTCCGCCAGTATAGTCTGCACGAGTCTAGACAATGTCGCGATTAAGACTGCGGGTAAATCCTTACTAAAAATATTTGTCTTTATGCTTTCCCATAATGAAGTGTTAAGGGCGTTTGTTTGCCTACTTGCTGGTGGAGGACAAATAAAAAAAAGTGTTTTTTACCGTTATATTTATTTAAAATTTCTTTAGACTCATGAGTTAAATGTTGAGTTAATCACCTTTATTTCATGTTTTTTTACGATCAAGATAACACTTCCCATTTACTATGCTCAACCTAACGTTCTTTTGGATCCAGATAAGAGCAAGATAATAGGAAGAAAATAGTCGTTAGTTTATTCGAACTTACAGACTTCATTCACTGATCATTTCACAACCAATATATTATACATTACGAAACTATTTAAGAAAACGCTTGTTTTTTTACCACTTGAGTTTATTTAATGACGTTTTGGAAGCTAGGCTTCCATCTTCAGGTCTAAATGAAGATGGAAGCTTAGCTTCCATAACTAGTAGTCATAAAATAATATTATTTATTGATTCGGCATTAACTTTGTGGAATGAGATGATTATTTTAATTAAATTAAACACTTGAATAATCCACTGAATTGAGTTTTATTTTTATTTACGACTAGTTTCGAAAACGACAATTGTTTTCATCTTCTGGTACAGTTTTAATTTGTAACAGAAGATGAAAACAATTGTCGTTGTCGAAACTAGTCGTAAATAAAAATAAAACTCAATTCAGTGGATTATTCAAGTGTTTAATTTAATTAAAATAGTCATAAAATAAATTCAAGTGGTAAAAAAACAAGTGTTTTCTGTAATAAATTCATCATGCCTTACCACAAAGTAAATACCGAAACAATAAATGAAATTAACATTTCAATAACAAATATATTAAATATCTCCTTTGTGTTCTATGTTTTTGCCTTCGAGAGTATTTTAGCCAGTGTGTCATCGTTTCGTTTCTTTTTATTAAGGTAGTTGTACTGATAACGATATTTTCCTTTAAAAATTCGTCATCAGTATAACTTAAATTAAAATTCGTAATTGGGATGTCCAAATTTTACAAATCCCCTTAAACTTTTTTTAATAAAAATGTTTTATTTATTTCTTAAATGTTTTTCGCAGATGCTTTGGTAAATTTTTTAAACTTTGTAAAATAAAACAACTTTGTTTAAACCACTTTTTATTGGTACACTTCATCCAACCGGTTTCGTCAAGAAACTTGTCATCATCATATTTTATTTAGTTTGCATCCAAAAC
This sequence comes from Brachycentrus maculatus, assembly GCF_059751285.1. NCBI lineage: Eukaryota > Metazoa > Arthropoda > Insecta > Trichoptera > Brachycentridae > Brachycentrus > Brachycentrus maculatus. The sequence goes on from NW_028281131.1 coordinate 617,317, forward strand.
AATGCTATTTTTAGGCTAATTCTAGTTGCTTTATCTTCAAATTATAATTACATTTGAACCGCCTTCGTGGTGTTATGGTTAGCGTGTTTAACTACCATGGTGGAGGTCCCGGGTTCGATTCCCAGGGAGGGGTAAAAATAAGTGTTAGTGATCTTACACTCTAATATTTATTTCATATTACCCTGGAATAGTCCCTGAAGCACAGGAGTGATCACCTCGCCTTCATGTAACTAACGTTCATGATAACACTGCGTCAATACGATGCAGTGCCCTATGCACCATCGGGTGCGGATAAGGGTTAAAAGAATTATATTTCGACTTTCGATTTTCTGATAACATAATAAAATTTATGTCTTCACAAACTTTGAAATTTGGTAAAATATGCATGTATTTTGTCAGTAAAATGTGTTATTATGTTAAAAAAAATTGATGTGTGGAATATCTCATAATCGTATGTAAGTAAAAAATAAGCTGGATTTATTTTGTGACCCCATCTCCCTGCTACCTTAACCCATATCAGAAGGGAAGAACGTTACCTTCGTTAATGTGTTTTTTATCGGTTTCCTTACCATAATCCGTTTAGGAAACCATTAAGCTGACACTTTTAATAAAAATATGTTTTGCCTGAAAACAGCATAAAAGTCATTCATCCTGAAAGATATGTCTTCCTTGTATACAGATAATATTATTTCACTTTATTAAACAGAACAAATTTTCGTGGCAGACAAAAGGAGAATGAAGATAAATGATTTTTATATTCTGGAAATATTACTTTGGATGTGATTCTGAAAAAAAACAAAGCTTTAAAATATAAAAGTGCAATTTAAAATATTTATACCAAAAAATTGAAATATTACTTATGTAGGTATTTATTAAAAGAATTATTTTTATCTTGATGTTTAGGCGATCGTTAATGTAAATTTGTACTAATACATATATACATTTATGTCAAAATTATTAGCTGGCGATGTTCTAGCTACCAAAAAACACAATACAATACATTTTTTTATTTCTTTACACTAAAAAAAATATTTTAGGTGAATAAATTACGTAAAATAATTATTGCTATTAAAATTAAATGTACATATATTCTATACGCCTGTACATAACATAACAGAATCCTGCATGTTTATCAATAGATGATTTTTTTTTTATAAAAATTGGCAGACGGTATATATTTTTTTTGTTGATATCCACACACTTTGGCGTGATGCAATCAAAAATATAAATTTTTAAATAAAGGTTTAAAACCAGCATCAAATCATATCCTGTCTCACTCATTTCACTTTGCTGTGGTGAGATAGATTATGAATCATAAAAAAAATAAAAGTAAGAGCTATATAGACAAAGCGCCTATCTGTTTCTATTTTTGATAAGTAAATATAATCACAATGACTAGGTTCTACAATTATTTAGTAAAGGCATATTGGGTTAACGTGTATCGTTTTATCATATTATATGCTCTAGTATTAGATATGCTCACCAGAATAAATTTGCATAGGACAAACAATCTCAATGGTAAGCAAACAGAAATTGAGCCTAAATGAATAACGTAATTAGAGCAAGTATTGTATTCTGAAAATAATTACTATCAAGATGTTAAGCTTTCGTAACTAGTAGTCATTAAAAAACTCAAGTGGTATAAAAACGAGTGTTTCCTTAGTCGTTTTAACATGTCTAACCACAAAGTAAATGCCGAAACAATAAATAAACAATAAAGTATTGTACATATATATTTTAATATTCTTTCAGACATTAACTCGTGAGGAATCTTTACATTTAAGAAATATTGAACATCAATTGATTTTTAACGAAGCTTTCCTCTGAAGTACCCGCCACCAGGAAAGTATCACAGGTTTGATTACACCCTTGGCATAATTTGAATATGAAATTTCTGAGTAAATGGCCTGTTTCGGTAACAACTTTTCGAATTTCAGCTTCAGTTCTGAAGAGAATGAGAAGTTACTTAGAACAATGCTAGTTAGGGATATTATGAATCATCATAAATTATATAAACAAATATAAGAAGTGCTAGTAAATGCTGGTGAAAATTTCGCTTTCTTTCAAACCAAAGTATGATCAGAAATAGGCTTAAATTAAACTTGAACGCAGTCTTAAAAAGTAAAATAAAGCTCCAAAAAGTAATAAAAACAATAAACATACAATTGTGAAAATATAAAACGATTTAAACTCAATTGGTATATAAAATCTTTATAACCGTATCTTTTAGTTATTTAAGCATTAAAAATGCGACTTTAAAGTAAAAAAAACTAATTAATACATGTTACTCGGTTATCAGCACTTTAATTAAATCAGGTTATTTTAATTAAATTAAAAAGCATGAATATTTCATAAAAATAAATTCTGGAAAATCGATATTTAATTTTTTTTATTCCAAATACTTTACTTTTTTAAAACCATTTACCGTATTTTCTGGGTTCGTAAAAAATTGGTTAAGTTTGGAATTCAGCCTTAATCAAATGTTATTAATTATCTAAACGAAATTAGATTATTAGAGTAAAATTTAGGTAAAAAAATGTATTTTTGTTTGTTACTGAGTTCAATTAGAAATATTTCAAAGAAGGAGAACTTATCTTTGCTACTTAATTTTTTTGGTTTGTAACTAAAAGTTAATAAGTACAAAAATGACAGGTTTCGGTGAGTTTGCTGTTATATTAAAATATTATTTAAAAAATTGTACGTTATTGCAAATTCAAGTAAGTTTTACTATATTTAACATCTTCTCCACCTTTAGAAATTTACAGATCATATAAACATATTTCCGTTTAAGCAACAGAAATAACTTAGTTTTGTTTACATTTAATTTTGAAGAAAATTTCTCCCCAACAGGTTCATTTATTTATTATTTATTTATTTATTGAACAGCCAAAGCCTTTAACATATATATATATATATATATATATATACATATATATACAGTATCTTATATAAAAATACACTAATGAATACACGAATAGAGAAACAAAAAGACTTATAACAAATAGTCTTATAACATAAAATAATAATAAAATAACAAATACTAAGCGCTAGTAAATACACGCTCCTTCACACACTATCAGCGAGCAGTGAGAGAGAATGAAACACAACGTTTAAATTAATCCATTATAACATTTATAACATTATAACATTTATCCATTATATATATAATACTCTTCCCAGTTCAGGGAAAATGATCTTCAAAAGCTTTCTCAGAGCCATACAAATACTTGAGCAAAAAAGACTATGATGGCGTAGCTAATTTTAAATGCCCAAAAGCAGTCTACTTTCAAGACTTTCAATACTTAAATATATATATATATATATATATATATATATTTATATATATTTATATATATATATATATATATATATATATACATATATATATATATATATATATATATATATATATATATATATATATATATATATATATATATATAAATATATATATATATATATAAATATATATATATATATATATATATATATATATATATATATATATATATATATATATATATATATATATATATATATATATATATATATATATATATATATATATATATATATATATATATATATGTATATATATATATGTATATATATATATATATATATATAAATATATATATAAATATACACATATATATATATATATATATATATATATATATATATATATATATATATATATATATATATATATATATATATATATATATATATATATATATATATATATGTTTGCATTTACTATGCAACAACGAAAGCTCTAGCTATTTCTACTATTCTACCAACTGTTTCCCTAATATTTAATTTCTCGTTTGGTAGGTATCCCTTCAAATATTTACCAGTCCTAGATACAAGAAACTGGAGAGCAGATTAATTATGTTATTGCCATTCCATCCATTATCTTATACAATGCACTATTAGTTGCAAATACGCTTAGAATAATTTATGCATAAAATAAACAAAATTGCAGGAATATTTAAGAACGTTTAAGGTTAAAAAGTATATTGAAATTGCCGACAAATCAATAGGACTTTTTTATTGTTGAATGGTTCTATTTTTTACTCGCTATCAATTCTCGAAAGGAAAAGTAGGAGTATAAAAGGCATTCCGTTCTCCCTTTTCGCACTCCGTCACACCTTGCGTCGAACTGATAGTAATGGCGACCGCGTTTTCTTTATTTCCTTCCCGACTCACGCCCCGATACTTTTTCAGCCTTCGGTAGTGCCGTCGTTATTTTCTCGACGACGCTGCCGCCACCGCCGCAGTCGGCCGAAACTATTAGCAAACAGACTTTATTCCGGGTCATATACCGCACCACGCATTACCAAAATACTTTTTAAAGCGGGGTGGATTTTATAATACATTCCTAATTTACTCCCGGCGATGAAAGGCGCCGGGCTGAAAGCGTTTTGGCGAAGGGAGGGTTAAACGTAGTGGACTTGTAGCCGCGAAGGACTCGGGATACTCCAATGTACTAGGCTTAATCTACTGAAGTGTACTCGTTAGGGCGGGGGCGGGCGCGGAGAGGCGGCGGGGAGAAGTTCGGACCACCGAATGTCATGAAACCAGACAACCGGAAAATTACGTTGAACGGGATTCTCTCACGTTACGCTATATGTAGATAAAAGTGGATATTCCGCTCAGTAATATGTAGATAAATGTGGATATTACCATTTATATAGGTAAGCGGGCGTACGGGGGAACGGAACTGTGATTCGAATAGGATGGTAATTTTTTCCCGATTAACAGGTCACATGGACTTTATAGTTTGCGAAGCTTTTTCCATCTAATCTCAGACGATAACACTCGAATACCAAATAGAAATGGTTTCTTCTAACTAAAACTACACGTAGGCACTGATGTGTAATCAAAAAATGAAAATGTCACTTACGTGTTGTAAAGGCGAAAGAATATAAATAGATATGAAATAACAGCGAGTCATCCATTAAACCTCAACTGTTTATACTTCACTTAAATTCTGTTCTTTCTCTTATTTTTTACTTCATAACGAATTGAAATATCATACCGTCAGCATAAATGTAAAATCACTTATGTAAAAAGCGGTGGTTTGGATATACTATTTTTTAACCCCTATTCTATATTATATTTTTACCACTATTCACACCCAATGGTATATAGGGCACCGCACTAAGCCGACGCGGACAAAGCGAGTGTGTTAGCCTAAATTTTTCACTCATGAATTACATGAAATTTTAGTAACTTTAAACAAAAAGAGTAAATCCACTCACGAGAAGGCATAGGCTATGAAACTTATTCAGTTAAAGCCTGAAGAGGGGCAATATTAGAGTGTTGCATAAGCCGTAGCTAGTTTTCAGAGTCACTTGGACGTTAGGTAATTCAAAAAAACGATGCGGACAAATTTTATGAATATTTACATATATAAACACAATATGATGAGTCCTGAGTTTCGGATATTTGGATCTTGCAGTGAAATAAATTTGAAAAGATAAAGATGAAGTATGGAAGGAGCTCACTGGAAAAATATTATATTTTTATGGGAAAAAATTATGATAATGCCAGGTTAGAAATTGAGAATAGTAGCAATAGCTAAATCACTCGAGGTTGCATAGCCTTTTAAACATAAGTAACGTTTTTCGCAATTGGTGTCGGAATTTTTTTGGTTCAGATTCAAATGAAAAAAAAAAATTACTTTTTTAATATAAACTTTATCGACAAAGTGTACTTTATAGTGATCAAATTAAAATTCCAAATAAAAAAATGGTACGTACCACACGGGACCAAAAATGACCTTCGAGGCGTTAAATTAATGTTGATGGATCACCTTTGGATTGGCGATGCTCTGTAATTTTGTAATCTATCTTGTAAAATATTGCATAAAACTTATTTGTGAAATCTAATTTAAATTATTAAATACGTTTATCATGATATATTATTTTTCATTTTCATAGTAAAACGAAATTTGTGTCATGGTTTTGTTCATAATTAGTTTAACTTTGACACAAACGATATTTGAATGTTTTTATTTGTTGATTTAGCGTTCAATTCGTAAAACTCCATTTTAATTTATGTATTAATTGTTAAACAAAACACATAATTTTTGAGTCCATTAAGTTGTATTTTATTGTTAAAAAACACATAAAATTAATATTGTGACAATTGTTTCGCCTAGTTGTGGTATTTTCAAATGCCCAATTTCTTAGCGAATGGTAGGTAAAGGTTTTTGATTCTGTTCTATATAAAGAAAAAGTCAGGGTAATAAATATTTGCAAGCATGAGACTTGAAATAAAATTCACATGATTTTAAAAAGAAACCTCTACATATATATTTGGTTTATGGTAATGCTTTAAGATATAGAAATGAATAAATTATTAAAATACTGCAAAGTAGTTTGGAAATTTATAACCATTAAATATTAAATGACTTATATTTTTTGATATTAGATCACTTTATTTTTAAACGTAATATGATAATATGAATTAATGCATGAGCTAACATTTATTGGTAAATAATTAACCTGCTATGAGTGATCAGTGAAGTGGAGTAATTGAGTCATTAAAATGTGAAACATTAATGCTTTGAATGCACTCCATTAAAAATCAAATCTAATTGACATTAGTCCTATGTGGGTTGACTGCGGATGAAATCAATACACCTAAATTCATATATTGTAATTTGTACCTTTCAAAAAATAACTGATTTTTTTTTTTTATTTGGAGTAAATTTAATATTAATTAAAATCTAGCCCGCTGATGTCGCCAGATATTGGGCGGCCACTATATAGTAACTTTGTTGTTGAAACAAAGAAGAAGAAAATACTTTACCTGTTATTTTCAAAATGAAGCTTTAATTTTGAAAAAGCAATAAGATATTGACTTTTGGTGAGAATCTCATAATGAAATATAAAAAAAGGGATGAAAAATCCATTATAAGAGTATTTTTATTATGAGTCTGGTTAAATGTAAAATAATTAAAAGATATATCACAGGTTTCAAATATGTTTAATTTCACAACGTTTTTTGTTAAACATTATTTTAGCAGCCATCAAGTAGCACGCTGTCCGCCATGATCAATGTTTAGTATTGAGTGTGTTGCTTTTACGTTATTTAAAATTTGAAAAAAAAACACGTTTTTGTCTGTTATGGGGATAAAAACATGTTTCAAGTATATAAAAACACACACGTATTCAAATATAACCTAATGTCAAAATTTCAATGTAATTGTTGAAAAACTTTAGATGATTTTGAACAAACGAATACGTATATGTAGATGTTGGTATTATAAATTACTATGTACGTTCCGCAATACTTGCATCACGTTTTATGGTTTTTGTTTTTGATTTTTTTTTCTTGTAATGTTATTTAATGGCACTTCCTAGTAACATTTCGGGATGAATGACCTACCTTCAATAGTTCCCACGTAAATAACTGCCGTATTGGGAATTGCGCATATGAACTTATACAAAGCATGTGATACAATACTGTTAAAAGGAAATAATTACCAGATTTGATTGATTTGAATTATTTATTGGGAGCTCGGAAATTGTCCATTACGCTGAAATCCATTTTGAGAATAATGAGTCAACAGATATCATAATTTACTAACATTATTTGGACACAGTAAAATATAAAAGGCGCTGGTAAACTAGTAATTGGCTTTATTTTAATGTTATTTTTTAAATATCTTCTCTCTACCAAGGTATATCAATGATGGCATTAAAGATCACACGTACGTCTTAATCAGTAATTTGGTCGTGGCGCTGTGGTTTGCCATACACTGTTCTGCGAAAGTGTCGTCGTGGGTTCGATTGCCACTAGTTGCAAAATAATCCAAGAAATCTATATTTTAAAAAGCCTGCGTCTTTGCTATCTTATTGTCATATCTTCGTATCTCATTATTCTTTTCAATTCAGTATTTATACAATAAATGAATTGTAAAAATTTGGTGTTGTTTGGTTTTTAATTCAAAAATAAAAATGCTTAGACACAGCGGTATTTTAATTTGTACAGTTGCAAGTAGTATATGTACCAAAATCATTTTATAACATCTAAAGAAAGAAGGAAAATATTTTTTTGATCTTGCGTGCAAATAAAGGTGTTTCAACTAAACTAAAGCTTTTTCAACCCAATAAAGATGGGTGTTGTGAACTGATATGTACTATTTAATAAGATTGATATGGTTATCAATCATGGGTAGAATGGTGAATAGTGTACGTGAATAAAGTGATCACTTATTCAGTCTATGATAGGTCATAAGCCTTGTAAATATCCAAACTTATACATTCTTCTTCATTTATGTTGCGATGTCAGAAATTCGAAAATTACTCCTTAGTGTAAAATAACAATAATTTATGAATATTGGTAAAGTGCTTATTCAGATTTGTGCATAACCATTTGTACATATTTAAAATGTTGTGAACAGGAATAATGTTTAAATAATCTGAAAATTAAACTTCAATGTCAATCAAAAAAAAAACAAGTGTTTTTTTTTTTACAATTTCATTATGTCTTACCGTAAAGCGAATACCGATACAGTAAATAAAACTTCAATTTTAATGATAAAAATAACTTAAATGGTAAATCTTGTAAAATCAAAACCTGAATAATACAATTCAAAGTCCAATGAACCATTTTGATTGACATAGACGAAAAGCGGTTAATATTTAATTTACCTTTTTTGAATTGCCGACTATCGCGGGTAGATTAATAAACCTGTTAACTAAGAGAGCACTCGAATAACAATATCAGTTGGCTGTACTTTATACCCGGTATTTTTAGTAGTGGTGTCGCGTCTCCTTGGCCTGTATCGGTGATCGCTGTAATGGAATCGGGCGAGCCCCCTTCTACTGCGAGCCTCCTCCCGCTGCGAGCGGGCTCGGGCCCGTTCCCGCTCGCCTCGTTACACCGTGACTCCGCGGGCAAAAAACCGATCGACTCTCTAATTTGTTTTTATATTGGCGTTTTATTTTATACTCTGTGCGTGCTCGACTTCTATTTAAATTTAAATCTCACCCCCACCCTTGGCCCTCTTCAACCCCGACCGCTCGCGATACAGTTGCCCGTCTGATGCGTGCTTTTTCAATAAAATTTATTCGCCTTGATCGATGAGCGATTATGTAGATTTGTCATATACGAGGGAAATAATGCGCGTTTTTACAATGGCATTTATAGATACTGTTTTGCGTATCAAAGTTGATCTATTCCGGGGGTAGATTGTTTATAAAACGAACAGTAAATATACAAACAATACAAGTTTTGAGATATATTCCAATGTTATCTTTTATAAAAGGCACTTTTTCAATTTACCCATACCTCGCTTTATGGCCGCTCTTTATACGGCATTTCGCTATAACGGCCCTCTTCAATTAAGGCACGTTTTCGATTTATGTTTCGCTATAACGGCAAAAAACAACTTTTTTTCGATGTCGATATATCTACCATACATGTTGCCAATCACTGAAGAACGAATTGACAAGAAGGCAAGACAAACAACGTTGGACAATTTTTTAAGCCAGGCCCATCCTTACCAGCGAAAAATGATGACGACAGTGATCTGCAGGTTACCATTTCTTCATCGTCTTCAGATTAAAGCTATTCAAAAAAAATATGTATGTATCCATACACATACTTTATGTAAACATGAAGTATTTTTGGAGTCTGTTATTATTTTATGTACCTATGTATGTACTTGTTATGTACAATATATATTTTTTATTTAAATGAAAAAAAAAGATAAAATGCATTTTGAATTGTAAACTATGGAACGTATCCCTTTGAATTTGTACGAGAATAATTGATTCTTTATACGGCTTTTCGCTTTGCGGCCAAGTTTCGTGGAACGTATCTAGGCCGTAAAGCGAGGTATGGGTGTATACATATAAGATGTTTAAGTCTATAAAATTTCTACATTCATAGTAAAATACAGAAATTTTCATTCAATAAATTTACGTGAACTTGTAAAGTAAAGTATTTCAGTAAAGTCGTAAACGGTAGTATCATGCGTAAGGAAGAAAAATAAGTTATATACGTTTTATTTATATTTATAGTTTTACTTTACCTGGGTTATCATTTTTTTATTATTTACTGTTGTATCACTTATCCAATTAAATACATTTTGAAAAGGGTATTGCCGGCTTAGTATGGTTCGGTTGAACACTGTTAATTATTTGATTGAACCACCCTTATTCACATCGGAAGTTATTGCCTTGTTTAATTTTGCAAAGTTAATGATGTTCAAGTCCATCGGTTCAATGACGTGTTTTAACGTACATCTATAAATCTATTAGAAGCGGAACTGATTGATGGTTTTATAGTCGTTCGACTATTTAGGACACCGATAAAATGAGACTGTATTGAGTTCTCACAGCATTTCCCGATCTGATACAGAAGCTCTTTGCTCCTCAGTAGACCACTCTTGCAAAACGTTTTTTTCATGAATTCAGGTTTTATTCAGAAAAAGAATTTAGTAAGTAACCGGCTGCGCGTGAAACCACACGTCTCTCCACGCCCGTTTTAGTTTTAAAAATATATTGGAATTTGTTTTTTTTTTAATGAATTGTCAATATATTTAAATGTATTGAAAAAAATCTTTATATATTTTTGTAACTCCTTACCATTGAATAGATCTTTTCTCTTCAAAACTGTATATTTCTTTCCAAGAAAAACTTATCTTTTAATAATAATAACAATGTTTTAAGAAGGAAAACACAATCACGTTAAATGTTCTTCAAACCCTTGTCTACAACCAAAGGTGCATAGGGCACTGCACTATATAAACGCAATGTTTTCTTGATCATTGACACAAAAAGGACAAGCGATCAGCTTTCCGCTTCAGGTACCAGTCCAGGGTAATCCTGAATAAAAATAAGGTAAAAAAATCACATAGATTTATTTGTCCCCCCTGGGAATCGAACCCGGGACCTCTAGTATAGAAGGCGAGCGAGCTAACCATTACTCTACGAAGGCGGGTGTTAAATGTTACCTGGACTTAAAGAAAATTAAGTTAAGGGCTACTAATTAATGGGCCTCAAGTAGCAAAATAATAAGATAAAATTTAGCAATTTCACTGTGAATTCACATTTATTTGTTTTTCATGTTTCTGTCACTGAAAACACAAACTTGGAAAACTCGGAAAACCAAACGATTTCGGAAGCCGTCATGGTATTTCTAGAAGTGTCTCTGTGTTGGCAGTGAAAGAGATTAGTAGTTGGTTTGTTTAGTTCGTCAGCTAGGCCCGAGATCCAACCCGATGGTGGCTGGTAAACAGGCGCCTTCACAACCCCGACCAGCACAGTAGATAGACACGGAGTGGGGGATTTGTAGAACATATTTTTTTTTTAAATGTTTGTTGTCTTTGACCGTGTTGAGAAATTCTCTCTCCTACACGTTAGAATTTTATGGCAGAAGCAAGTCTTTAAAGTATGATTTTTTGTATAATTTATATCTGAAGCACTTTGTGATTTTCCATTTTATAATTAAAATGTAATTTTGTTTTAAAATCACTGTAAATATTTTATTATAATTTAATTATAACGTCTACCGGTTTCGAGGTTAACCACTTCTTTATCAAGACTGATTGATATATTTTAAAATTAGTCTTGATAAAGAAGCGGTTAGCTTCAAAACCGGTAGACATTATGATTAAGTTAAAATAAAATATTTATAGTGATTTTAAAATAAACTTACATTTAAATTGTATGATTTTTTTGTTTGTTTAATTAATGAGATTTGTAAAAGACATTTAGTTTACTCTAATTTTTCATACATGACTTTTCAACAAGTCAATATACCTTGTAAATAGCATTTTTCCATATACCAACCCAATCTGTAGTTACCGAAACTAGTCGTTAAAATAAATATAACTCAAGTGGTAAAAAACAAGTGTTCTCATTTACAATTTCATCATATCTTACCATGAAGTGAATAAAGAAAAAATAAATAAAATACATAATAATGTATTTACAACATTTCGAGTGTGTCCAAATACTTGTTCACAAATATGGATTATATCCAATTATAGGAGTTATTTTTCATATTATTTTTTATTTTTTATTTCATCTCACTAATAGATGTCTCTAGTGAAGTTATAGTGATTCAAGAAATATTGTTCAAAATTGGTTCATATATATAGAACTTCCAAGAATTTGAGTAATGTGGTTGTCAATAATGGATAGAATTGGTGAATGTTACACGTGTATAAAGTGATCACTTAAACCAGCCTATGACGGTCGTCAGCCCCGTAAATGCCCAGACTTCTATATTCTTCTTCATCTTTGATGAGATGTCAAAAAATTATTATGTATTGCTTATACCTTATGAATATTTTCATACGAATGTCTTTAATTGAACTTTTTAATTATTCCATGATTTATTCCAAATAATTACTATTTGGGAGTATGGAATTTTCATGCAGGTTTGATTCAATAATTATTGTAGTCCGTGCGAGCTATGCATTTGTGCAAGGCAAAGGCCGATTCGTGTTACGCCCTACCTGCTTGCCTCTTGCATTTAGTATAGAAATGGCTTTGATTACTGCAATCGCATGACGTGCACAAAACTGGAATAACGGTATGAAATTACCTTGTTACTCGCGTTTGTGTGGTTAGAATAATAGGGGGTTTCTGAAAAAAAAAATTACATTAGAAAAAGCGTTTGATTTTTATTTTACTATTTTTATAGCGTTTATGAAGTATGTGGTTTTTCTTAAATATTTTTACTAACATAAATTGTATAAATTTAAATAAATCACAATTTTCACAAATTTAAAACAATTGTTTTTACAGAGACCCACCAAGCCACCTTGTGTGTCTTGTCGGTGGAGTTATTTTTTAATGCATTTTTATAGTTTTTAACGATTTTAACCTTATATACACACAAAAAAGAGAGAAAAATTAAGAATATAAATATTTTACAATTTTCATAAAATTAACTCTTTATCATTTACCTATTCCTTTATTTTGCCTTTGTTCCATATTTTATTTTGACCTCTAACATCCGTCGGCAACAAATTAAAAATGTTCGGAACGATATATTGCAGTGTTCGACTCCCATATTTACTGTTGATTCTTGGGACTATCAAACCTTCGTTGTGTGTAAATCGTGTATCATGGTTGTGTACTAAAAGAATAATATCTATATATATATTCCAGGATTCGAACCAGAACCTCAGATACAAATGAAAGAGTTTCTGCTCAATAAAAAGCTTGCCTCATTATATTTATATACATATATATCTCTGGTGAAGTCTTTTGAATTCAAGGACTGTCTTTCGAGTTTAATCGATATATCTTGAAGTTCCAAGAATGTGAATAGCGTAGTTATCAACCACGGATAGAATTGATGAATCTGACATGTGTGTAAAGTGTAACGGTCGTAAGCCCCGTAAATGCCCAAACATATAGATATTCTTCTTCATCTATGTTGAAATGACATAAATAAAATATATGTTTTCTCATTCACACGTGTGTGAATCGCAAGTCGCAAGCCCTGTAGATGCCCACACTTCTACATATATTATTTTTCATCTTTGTTGAGATGTCTAAAGTCAAATGAAATATGTGTGTTTATCAAAAGAACAGAAATATTTCATAAAAAAATATTGAAAATGTATCCAAATATATATATGTTAATATACAAATACTGAATAAATCCCACGGAGAAATACATACATAAAAATATTGATATTTTTTAGAGATTAAATTCACAAGCTTTGCTCACATTTATTGGTATAATTAATGCCTTATATTCTAAATCCAATGAAAACAAAATATGAAATCCTAACGAGAGATCATATCTGTGTTGATCGGATATTCTCCATTGTAATTTATGTAAAATAAAGTTGATACATAAGAGGCTTTTAGTATCAACTTGTCTTTTGTTTTACATAATACATTCAGAAATCTAATCCTGAAGATACAAACAAATTTAACGGAAATGAACTTTTAACCTTTATTTACGAAGCATCAAGTAACAACAGATTAAGATTGTTAAGAGTTCGCTTAAATAAAGCGTATCAAAAATTCAGTTTCAGAGAGATAAAAAAATTATTGGAGTATCGAATAAAACATAAATTTGTTAAATTTAACACTGAAAATGAAGTTGATTAATATAATTTATTTTCCAATACTAATATTTCATATCATTAAGAACAACTGTAGGTTCCCATTATTTACCTTCCTTTTTATATTTGGCACTATGGTAAAAATTAATGAAGCTTTTAAGGTCTTATCATCATATATTTTTTAAGGTTTATTAATTTCTGTTTAAATCTGAACTTTCATCAGTGTTGAAATTTCTTCAACATATTGAGGTGTAAATTAAATTGTTATCAGTAGTTTTATCATGGTTTAACTAATTAATTTCTCGTTTATATGTACTTATACTGTGATTGAGAAATATTTTTAATATTTAGAAATTTAATGGATTCTATGTTTTTATTTTCTTTTATTATATGTGAATCAAATTATTATTTCATTCTCTGATAATAACTAAGATTTAACAAATAGACCAATTTTAAATGGGGGGATATCGAACTCAACCTTTCTCAAAAATACTTACATCTACACAGGAATTAATTTAACCTTTATTTTGTTTTAATGTTACAAAAGAAGATTCTAAAAATATTAAAGAATATTTTGGTATTTAGATGAAACTTTATCGTAGCAATGACACATTTTCGATTAAAATGTAATGTAATATTTATCTAGGGACAAAAAAATACTTGCGATCGAATAAGATTTAAATTCGAATCCGATCATTTTCTATTTTTCCATTGATCATTTTTCTCTTAATAGGTCTTACAGCAATCAAAACCGTTTTACAAATTAGACACCACTCCGACAATAAACATGGCGGCAATCCCGTCATCCTAAAATCCCGGAAGTTCCCGACCCATTTTGGTTTGGGAAGCAAAACAGCTGCCGAAAATAAAGGAAGTCGGGATAATCCGGGCAGATTAAAGTAGTAGGGCTCGGACGACAAGAATCCCGCCTAACAAGCGTATCCGAGATGGCGAATGGGCGGCGTATGGAGCGATTTAGGGCGCTGCACTAATACCCCGGGCGGGAGATCAGCCCACCCTAGCAGCGCGACTATAGGCCACCAATTGTCCTTTGATTATTAAAAAAACATTGAAAATTATTTTAAAAACTTATCTTAATTAAAATATAATTCAATCAAAGTCCCTTCCCTGGTCTGGGAATTTTTCTGACCTTGACCCTATTGAAAATGTGTTGAGTATGTTCAAACAATATGAATATTCATCCTCAAATTCCACTCTTCAGTGCATTAAAAAAAACATAGAAAAAATATGGACGAGTGATGAGAAAAAAAATGAGCGATGCGTTCTCAGTGTGCCAGCAAGAATAGAGGCAGTCACATTATCAAAAGGTAGAAGCGCTAAAAATTAGTTGCAAAAAAAATCCTGGAAATGTTAAATGAGTTTAAATAAAGTACTTATGAAGATAAAACAATCTTTAAATGTTTACTTTTTGGTATACTATTTATTACCTTTATTTTATTTTTGAAAATGTGTTAAAAAGTAAGCGGGTCTAATTCGGTGAGGAGATACTGTATAATACCACTTATTGAGTTTTATTTAGTTCCACCAACTAGTTTTGATAACTACAGTTGTTTTCATCGACAGGTCAATACAAAAACTAACGAGCAAAAAAATATTCATGTATACATAGAGGTGGGTGGGGTAATAACTAGGGGGGGGGGGGTTGAGAGACGGGACTTTGTTTAATGGGAAAATAAAATATACAACAATGGTGATGTATTTTTGAAATGTATTTCAAAATTTTCAAAATTGTCATGACTTGACATTTAAGTGTATGTGTGTCAAATGAATGGTTAGTTTCCATTATATTTTAAAAAGTAGTCGTGTGTAATGAAATAAAACGCAAAAAGTCGTATTATACAAGTGTTTAATTTGTAAAATAATCGACTTGTCATTCTGCAAAGTAAATACTGAATCAATAAACAGTATTTAAATTACGTCTGTCTTGTTTAAAATTTTATAATTAGGAATTGTTTTACAAAAATATTAAATAATTATTTTGATCGAGAAATTACTCATCCTCTGTCGGATACGATGATTTCATGATTTCACTTCAACACAATATGAATATCATTCTTAATATCGTTTTCATTTATTTTTTTCGGTGATAATATTTGTTTTAAGGCCAACTAAAACTAACTTGCAAGGGTACACAGACAGAATAGAATGCCACACCAATCAGACTTGGTTAAAAATCGGAATAATCGGCGGATTATGTGTAAGGAGATTCATGAATGTGAAATATAGATGGTTTGCAAAGACAAACCAATCAGTGAGCGTTTAATTTTTTCTGACTACCCCTGCGGGAGAGCGGCATGATGGTTAGTTAGTTAATAATTTCTATGAGTCGTATCCATTTTTAATTTTATTTTTGCTTAGTAAATACCACTATTTCCATAAATCTATAGTGATACGTGTTTCGATGCATTAAGCATCTTTTTCGAACACCATATATAAAGCTTAGTCTAAATTTTAGAGTTGTGTCCTCAGGACAAATAAGGATGAAAATGAAATAGGAGCTCTTTCATATTTTTCGTGTCACAATTAATTTTTTTTAAATAGTGGTATTTACCAAATAAAACAGAATTTGAAATATGGTTAATATATACACAAAGTCACTAGAGAATCAATTAGTTACAAGACCATTTAATTAAAAACAAAAAACAAAAAAAAATCTCATGACAAAACCTTCAAAACAAATCGTGACGCGTAAACCATATTGATTAAATCTCCCGATTTTTTTTAGTGCGGTCCTTACGAATTTTGGTGAATTAATTGTATAATACCCACAATTAATAGGGACCGACCTTTGTATTGATCCATTAGAAGCGGGGGTTGGGGATGAATTTGACTAAATCACATTACTAGGGTTTTTCTCCTTAATTACCTACCCGACACGGAACTGGACAAACTCCAAAATAAAACGGAATCATTAAATTCAAATGCTAGCAATTATTTAAAACGGTTCTCTGAATAGTTTGACCGTTAACATATATTTTTTTGTTAATTATTTTGAAAGGATATTAATTATGATTAGAGAGTGTTATTAGAGAATTTTCGTGTCATTAGACTAGTGGAAAAATGAAAGACAAAAACGAGAAGATAACCTCATACATGTCAGTACGTATGTCGTTTTTCATATTCACTTATTGGTTTTGTATCTGGATTGCGGTTAAATACCGATTAAGAGGGTTCAGTGATAGTCATTTAGAATTCAAAGACAATTTTTTGTAGGCTGACATTATTCCGAAAAGCTTAAGATTGCAATGATACTGTGAAATTATAATTATAATTATAATCCTATGTATATATTTCAATCAATTTTTATTAATTTATTAAGTTACTGTACGAGTATATTTTAATAAAGGATGTACATTTAAAAAATTCATGGATGCTACAGTAAGATAACATGATTTGAAGACATGGTGTAGGTGATGTTGTCTACGAGGACGAGGAGAGCTGACCCCAACAGTCTACAAAGACGATAAGCCTGGATGGAGGCAGGAAGAAGATATACACATGTGTGTACTAATATAAACAGTGCTTTCAACTTCGCTTTGCAAATGTGTATGATCAAAAATTATATTAAAAGTCGAAGTCTGATTATTTACAGGGATGACAACCTGTTAAGGCTGGTTAAAGTCATTACTAAGAAATGTGAAACATTTACCATTCCACCTTTGATTGAAAATCACATTGCTCAAGTTTCGGAACTTGTATTTATCCTTAAATTAATACCTCATTTCACATGCTAGTCCTCAGTTTTTTGTAAATTTTATTTAGCAAGAGACCTTTATAAAACGTATGGTGTAGGTCCTAAGCCCTGTAAATACCCAGACTTTCAATTCGTCTTCACACATTTTAGGATATAAATAAAAATAACACTTACAAAAGTCTTCATAGTTTTTTTTTTTAATTTAACAAAAATTTGGACACACGAAAAATATTGAGATTTAATTATTTTTCTGTTTGAATTTATTCAGGTAACAGCAATCGCAATTTCTTTAATGTATTGGAGAATTGTGATGTGTTGACGAGTGAAAATAGCTGGGATTTAGGAATTTATAGGAAAATTTATCTATTAGATCGCTTAATGGTGTTTTGGATTAACGTATTAATCCACACCCATTAACACTACATGTAACACGACGGGCAAATATAAAATTACAGTACCTAAACTATTTTTTTTTTTAAGAAAATGGAGGGATGCACATTGCATTTCAATTTTACGACTGTGATAAATTCAATCTGATCAATATAAATAAAGTAAATACAATAATTATTATGGCATAAATATAATAATTATTCTTTTCTCTACTATTTAAGTATAATACATATATATGATGCAAGAAAATACGATGGTGAAATTTTTATTATTTTTATTTTATTTATTATTATTGAATATGGTCACGATAGTTTTGTAAAAAATAATTTCAATTCGTTTTATGGACATTCTACTCTTACAATCTTTAAAGAAATAACGCAGTTTTCTCCAATAAAGAGACTTAGCTCTTGTGCTTAGAGAGGGACTTATTATTTTAAATATTATTTTAATGACCTGATGATGGAATAATTTTCCCAAACCGGTAGTCACAAATAAGTGTTTAAAAAAAGGGTATTACACAAATTAAACAATGGATGGTAAGGAGAGTGTTTTATTACCATACTACAAAATGCTGTAAATATAAAAAAATATTTAAAAGAACAATCTTACTTTCTATGTATACCTATTTGAATTTGACTGACAAATTACGAGTACAAAAAAGAAAAAAGAGTGTCTGAACGAGTGATTACACGATCATATGAATTTTAGAAATAACATGGGACATTCATCATGGTAGCTAAACGCAATAACCATTACACTACGGAGGTGTAAGGGTATGTGTGTAAATCTATAGTTATGTTCACTCAATGTTTATTTTTGTACAAAAGGAAAAAAGTGTTCTTGTATGTACGATCAAATAAATATCATCCATAAATTCATTTTTATTCTAGTTTAAATGAAATTTTTAAATCAATAAGTGTGAAAAATTACGAGTAATGGATTTTTATTGAAAAATGTACGTTAAGAGAAAAATAGGCAAAATGTCGATTAAAATAATTGAAAATCAATTTTTTCATAAATCTTCACCATAACTGCTCCAAACTATTAAACTGATTCGTTCACCATTTAAAAATACCATTTTTTGGTTTAAAAATAACACATGGTAAAATATGGTAACTAAATAAAAACATTATATTATACTACCCGCAAAAAATCAAGAAAATTCTTTACAGCCCCGCATAATTATGCCAATTAAGTCAAAAACGGTTGGCGTAGTCAATATTTGGTAAATAGGTTCACGCATGTTTAATGCATTAACGTATGGCCCATATTAAATTCACGCGCGATTCTTTTATTTAAAAAGGAAAATTAAGGGCATAATTTAGCACAAGTCGTGAAGTTTAGGATCACCTGATCTGGGAAGTGGCGGGCACGCGATGCCTGAATTGAACCAGACCCGGATTATCATAATCTACATAACAATTTGCGGCATACAAATGTTGACCCTCATCAATGTCACACACTGGAATCTATTAGGGGTTGATATATGGAGGCTCTGTACATGTATGGCGCCTGAGCCTCGTTACAACGCCAATTTGTTAAATGAAAACTCCATAGGATGGGGCGTCCTAAGAGTGCTAATAGGCCATATACGATGATAAATACAATCTAGCAGCAAGCCTAGTACTTTGTCAGCTAAGGATATTCACTTATTTTTCTTTTTATTAAATGGTGTCCCATAAATATGTACAATAAATGTAGTATATGGATCAAATACTAGAATCGGATAAAAAACATGTATAATTCTGACTGATTGACACATTGCGGACTCAATCTAACATAACTAGTCCAGTCGCTATATACATTAACATCTCAATATAAGTTTAATATACATACATTTACCACATTTTGAGGGTGTCCAAATAATTGTTCACAAATCTGGATTATCTCCATTTAGGAGTTATTTTCTATATAATTTTTTCACATCTCAACAAAGACATATATGACGGTCGTAAGCCTCGTAATTGCCCAGACATCCATATTCTTCTTCATCTATGTTGAGATGTCAATAAATAAATACATTTTATGAGAAGACGTGTAGGAATTTGAATTTATGCAATGTTATAATTTTTTCCTGTAAGATATTTTAAATACATATTTGAAAAGGCATTCACTTTGCAATTCAAAATTTGCAACCATTTCATCGCTTTAAATCACGTTTCTCGTATAAATTTTAAGGTATCATTTATTATACCACATTCCTTTTAACAGATATCTTTTGTGCTTCTTGGGTTTTGGGTCGACTAACAACGCATGTGAATTATATTCCCTTTAAGTATAAAATGTGAAAGTGAAATAAAAATGCATTTTTTTACTGATTAAAAGATCTTTCTGGCCAAGAGATGATTTCAACTCGAAATTAGTTTACATAAATCTCTGCGTTGTATATAAAACAACATAACTAACATTTTGTGAAAAGGAGAAATTACCATAATCTAGTTTCTTCGAAAATAATTGATTGTGCGCTTAATATGATACGTATAAGGCAGACGGCATGGCGTACGCGGATAAAGATTAACTTCTCAACTGATTCCTGATAATTGTAAAGCAATTTAAATAAAAAAATATTAGTCCTGGTGTTGTTGATATTTTTTCACATTTACCTTCCCTTTCCTCAAATTCTTTCCTACGGAAAATCTTAGGCTTTGTAGGTTGTTCCATAAAAATGGTACAAATCAAGAGTGTATTTTGCTTTCAAACTACAAAGGTTCAAGCCATCAATCTGTATAATTCAGTATAATTAACATATAAATTACTTGATTTGAGTTAACTAGTAAAAATTGCCAAAATAACAAGATACATTTTTTTCTTAATTTGTTTTTCTCTTTAAAAGTTCAAAAAAACCTTTTAAGACGTCTAGGTAAATGCTTGTTATAAATTCCGACAGCAAGTAGAGCTCGTCAACAGAAAATTTAAGAGTGATTAAATCTCCTGGAAGAAAAATGGGATAAACGTTCTGGAACTAGGGGCGGGTCATTCAGAGGGTGAGATCACCTGCGGAGGAAATGTAAATTAAGTTTAATTATCTCACTGCTATGGGCCGAGAGGTCTTTGGGCCATTACCGCGATCTGTGTTTCAAGGAATGAGTATTGAGTGCTCACTAAATTTTCGTACTTAATTATCGCTTTATGCGAATTGAATACCTACAAAACATACATTATTTCCCTTTACGATTTAAAAAAAAATCTTTAAAAAAAATTACATTAATATCTGCTTCAAAAACCATATATTTCGCGTTTGTTGTTTGCTTTAAATGGAAGAATGGTCCTGTGAAGGTATCTAAAAGAATAACCCAGAATTCTTTTATTGAATTAAATTTATTTTATTTCTTTATTAACATATTTATTAGCTAATTGTCTAATTTTTAAAATAACCCAAAATTTAGTTATTATCATAACAATATTCTGTTTCGTTAATATTCTGTACCTTAACGTCGCAGGAATCCCTATTTGATGGATAAGATGGGAATTTAAAAAAAAAAATCATCAGAAGGTTAAAGTAATATTAAAAGGAATTAAATCTAAAACAAAAACAAACAACAACAAAAATAAAAAAAAATTAAACTTTTATAAATTACTGAAATGTCCTAAAGATTTGAGGGCAAGGTTCAGGCGAGCTCTAAATAAATGGAGTCTGAAAGTATCTCCAGTTGTAGTTCGCCAGCATCAGTAGTGTTCTACTATAGTTGTTACCACGGGACAGGTTAATGAGATGGTCCGTCCGAGGGTTGGAGGGTGTCTTACCGCACCCCATTTTGCCCATTCGTCCGACTCCCAGCCCCTCTAGAAATAGGCTAATGCAATTTACTTCGGCCATTGTTTGTATTACTCGAGACATTGTGGTTATAGAATTTAATGATTCGTGAGGGGGTAAAGGCTTTCTAGTTGGACTTTCTCCAAGGGAGGCACAAAGGAAATTTGTTTTGTAGCCCAAAAACATTACCCTAAAGGTGTTAGTAATGTTATCCGCTCCTCATTGAATCTCTAATGGAACACTATGATAGAATTATTTCATACAGAATGCTTTTATCAAAAATATCGTGTAAATATACTAGTATATGCTATATTTTTCTGGTTTGAGAAGATTATATTTGGGTTGTTATTCATCTCGATACGTCAAGCTAAGTCATCAACGTTATTGACAGTGATATCCCGATGTCCCGTCTACATAAAAAATACCTATGTTCGAAAGCGATCTTGGATGTTTCTGAGAATCTGTATGGGAGCGCAAATTCACCTCCCCACCCTTCTAAGATTATTTTATGAGCCCTGAATATCTCGAATAAAATCGAGTGAAATTCTGACATAAAAATGAATCATGGAAATTTCTTTTTTAGTGAATATATCTAGTTGAGATCTCCAAAAAATGTTAAAATGTTTTATTTTATGCAAGATAAAGAATTATGCATGAAGTATTCACAAAAAATCAAGTAACATTTAAATCACATTATGTTTTTTACATTATTTATACTTAAAAACGAAGTAAAATAAAAAACATTTTCTTAATATTCTTGATTATTCCGTTAACTTTATTTTGGGATCAATATATTATTTTGGTTGGTGAATTCAGATTAACTTAGTTTCCTACGAATAAGAAACGAACTTCGCAGTTTGATTTTTGCTAATTTTCAAATAAATTCAAGTTTTTTTTTACAAAAATGTTAAAAATATTAGTATAAAACCACTTACCGAGATTTTATGTCTACCGGTTTCGAGATGTGCCCGTCTCTTCGTCAGGACAATCACTACCACAGCATGCAAACAATACTACCCTTCACTACCATAGCACTATTTACACACTTAAAACTAATAAAATGTTTAACACATGCGATTTTCGGTCGACCCGAAGACCAACATGCACTAAGGGTGGCAGCATAAACATGCGTTAAGAGCCGAGGTCAAACATGCACTAGTGCAAAGTAAATGCTCTAAATATTAATAATATTGAGAATTTTAATTCAAGAATTATTTATTTTCAATTGCTCTAGATATTTGAAGTGTACCATTTTTTTTAAATGTCATTTAATAATTATTCTTAGAATCCTACCTCTTACAGCTTCCGCCACATTCCAGTATACCTACATAGAAACTCTTGGCTTCCGTACGGGCCCATTCAATCAAAAACTTTAAATCACATATCAGTATTTAATCAAACATCACCTGTTTTTGCAATCAAAGATTGATTTCCTGTAGATCAAAGATACATTTCCAAAAATAGATTTCCAACCTGAAGAAAAGCCTTTAAAAATGAAGCTTTTTGTACAATACATAAAAAAGACACAACTTGTTATTTGTGAATTATGGTAAAGTTTTGTAAATAACATATTACATGCAGAGATAAAAAATTTTAATCGTTTAATTTGCGATATTATTTTGGAAATTATACGTAATTTGCTAAAATTAAATATGAACATCGTTTAATATTTAATGAATAAAGTGTGAGAGTGATATTATTTAAAGACAGTGACATACAAGAATTCAGTTAAAATTAGATTTACATACATGTATGCAAAGTATGAAACTTTTTCAATAAAATTTAATGTGATTTAACAACTACTTAAGGAATTACTTGTAGTAAAAAAATTAAGCTGAATGTCAATTTATCTAACGTTTGAAATTGAAGCAAAAAAACTGATTAAGTACTGAATGTGTATTTGTTATCGTATTAGTCTTCTTTTAACCTTTATCTGCACCCAATGGTGCATAAATTATCTTGATCGTTAAACACACGAAGGAAAGGTGATCAGCCTTCGGCTTCAGGTACCAGTCTAGGTCATATTAAACTGAAAAATCACTTATATTTATTTTGATACTTTTGGGAATTGAAGCCGGGACCTCCAGCATGGTAACCCATCGCGGTAACTACTACACTATGGAGCCGAATTTGTTATAATAATTATTATAATCTTAGGTTCTTAAATGTATGTATTATAAAACTTATTTAAAATAATATATTGTACATTTGATAATTAAATTACGAGAAAACTGTCCTTTTTGAATGTAGATTTTAAATGTTGGATAAACACGAACAAATATCTCTTTGTTTCACTAATTCAAGTTTTTTATCCGTTACGAAATGAGGTTACCTTTTCCTATTGTCTGAAAATAAGGAAATAAATTTTACAGCGAGTTTTGTAAGACAATCCCTTGGCTGGTAGCCTAAAATTAGAGAGCGGCGAATGAATAACGAGCGGAATCCGAATTTGGTCATGGTAACAGCGCAACCAGGTGTTTGGGATTAAGGAAAGCCTTTATATTTCTCATTGTTCGCGCCTTTTGCTTTATGCGATCGAAATGTTTACATTTGCTTCATAAGCGAGCCTGAATGAGCAACTCGCGGTCTATTACAGGGATCGCTAACCTTTTTCCACTGGCGTGTCGACGCGAATTGGGTGAACCCACCTCAACCCTTTGACTTGTACAATTATTTTGCGAATATTTAATATACTCGTACGCTCCAAGTTTTTGTCCACTTTGCATTATCAAAATTTACTAAATTAACTAACCATCACGCCGCTTCCCCGCAGGGGTAGGCAGAGAGATTAGAACGCCACACCACTCTGTCTTTGCAAACATTATTCGCCTCTTCCACGTTCATGCATCTCCTCATGCATACCCGCCGATTATTAGGACTCCTAACCTGACCACTTTCAAGTATTTAGCATATCTGATCCTGCCATGTTTTTCTCGGTCTATATATATACAATATATGTAAAAAATAATATATATACATATAAATATATATATATATATATATATATATATATATATATATATATATATATATATATATATATATATATATATATATATATATATATATATATATATATATATATATATATATATATATATATATATATATATATATATATATATATATATATATATATATATATATATTTATATATATATACGAGTCAACATTAATGGGCTGAGGATCGGTGTCTTGCTGGACACGTTGACATGGCAGGATCAGATATGCTAAATACTTGAAAGTGGTCAGGTTAGGAGTCCTAATAATCGGCGGGTATGCATGAGGAGATGCATGAACGTGGAAGAGGCGAATAATGTTTGCAAAGACAGAGTGGTGTGGCGTTCTAATCTCTCTGCCTACCCCTGCGGGGAAGCGGCGTGATGGTTAGTTAATTTAGTAAATTTTGATAATGCAAAGTGGACAAAAACTTGGAGCGTACGAGTATATTAAATATTCGCAAAATAATTGTACAAGTCAAAGGGTTGAGGTGGGTTCACCCAATTCGCGTCGACACGCCAGTGGAAAAAGGTTAGCGATCCCTGTAATAGACCGCGAGTTGCTCATTCAGGCTCGCTTATGAAGCAAATGTAAACATTTCGATATATATATATATATATTTATATATTTATATGTAAATATATATATATATATATATATATATATATATATATATATATATATATATATATATATATATATATATATATACATAAATGTATATATATATATATATATACAATATATAATATATACATATGTATATATATATATATATATATATATATATATATATATGTATATATATATATATATATATATATTTATATATATATATATATATATATATATATATATATATATATATATATATATATATATATATATATACATATATATATATATATAAATATTTATATATATATATATATATATATATATATATATATATATATATATATATATATATATATATATATATATATATATATATATATATATATATATATATATATATATATATATATATATATATATATATATATATATATATATATATATATATATATATATATATATATATATATATATATATATATATATATATATATATATATATATATATATATATATATATATATATATATATATATATATATATGAACCAAGTTTGAAACATTATTTTTGAATCACTAGAGACATCTATTGGTGAGATGAATAGAAGCTTTTTCACACTCAACACACTCAAAATGTTGTAAATTCTCTCATCTTATTTAAAATAGTTCTCTTCAATGTATAAATCGTATAAAATAAATTAATGATAATTGATAGCTAGAGCAGCATGTATTTTTCTTCCGTTCTTTTATTTTCGATAAATGAATGATGATTTCATTTTTGAATTTCATCATGAACGATATTTATATTTGATAAAACGTATTCAATCACAGGAGAAAAATCTAATAAAAGAATCGGGTATCAAACGAAACAAAAAACAAAGTTATTTTCGAATTTATTCGTAATTTCAGTAATAATGCTTCAAAACCAGACTAGGTCTCGTATTTCTGTGCACAATTTAGTAAGATTTGATTTCTATATGGATTGACGTTATTTCATTAAATAAACATGATTCTTAAATTACAAACAAGAAATAATTAAATGAGATTATACTGTTAACTTGAGATTCGATCGTTAAATATAATAATTTATTTTGTAATTTTAGTATATAATTACTCACCTTGACTGATTTTATACTAATATTACTTATATTTTTGTAAATAATTTTTAAAACTAAAAATTACTTTAAATATTAAAAAAATTGATAAAAATGTGAAATATTTCATTTAAAAATATGGATATTTAATTCTCAGGTGCCCTCAAAAATTCTCAGTGGCGTGCACAGATAATTAATTAGGGTAGGCTGTGGAGGTAGGTAGTAAGGAAAGCTAGGTACTACTGAGTAAGGTAGGGTAGATACTAAGGAGGTAAGTTAGGATAGGCAGTGTTTTCTGCCCATATGGAATGCACGCCACTGAAAATTCTATATGGAAAAGCTCTGACATGAAGGTCCGCAGCAAAATTACAACATATAAAACTTGTGTGCGACACATTATGACATATGTGATTCCATGCGGAGTGGACACTGCAATAACAAAAAACGCACTAAAAGTGTCAGAACTGACTCTAAGGAGCATATCTGTCAAGAGTTTACGTGATAAAATACGGAACACCAGGATAGGAAAAATATGCGAGATCGAAGATGCTTTTTTGTGAGGAATGGAACCATCTAGACTACACCACATTACATTGTACGGCCAACCCCGAGGTTGATGGGAATCGACATTGCAGGAGGTATTAGCCCTCTTAAAAACATATCACAAGGCCAACACCAAGAAGAAGAATAGAACAGGAAGAATATTTAACTTTCAATTTTAAAAATGTATAAGCCAAAAATGTCGTTAAACTAAAAAACAAAAAGAATGAAAATATTTTAAAACGCATGGACTATACGTAGTCATGCAATCAAAGCAAGCGGAATATATTTAAAGAATAATAAAACAATGTTATGAGCAAATGTGGTTGGTAATTGAAGCAAAGGAAGACTGAGGAAAACTTGGTATAATAAAGTATTTTAAATACTTAAAAGTGGTCAGAATAATCGGTTGGTTTTTATGAAGAGATGCTAAAATGTGGAAGAGGCAAAGATTGTCTGCAAACACAAATTGATGTGGCGTTCTAATCTCTCTTTGAAATAGCACTCAGTATGCTAATTATATAAGCAAATGAGGTAATCGTGTGTTTGATAAACCAAAGTAACAAATTTATCTTTTAATACCTATTTTTGGCATTCAAAATAAGTACTAAAGAATACACGCACCACAGGTTTACTATCACTGCATTACAATATCATTATTCTGATTATTTTATCTCTATATTACAAAGCAGAGGCTTATAATGGTAACATTTTTAGGCTTCAGGCAGAATATCTCTGAAATTATTTGTCTTTTTAAAAATTCATTGTTTACATAGCAAATTTTGCTCATTCTAGGCGAAATGTTTGCCTAAAGGGTGTTTACTGTACCAACACCTCGGTTGACGGGCTTTGTGGGTTTTTAACATGAGCTACATTCTGTCAAATATATAAAATAATTATTGTTTAAACATAGAAATATTTTATTAAATGTTTTTAAAAACTCATAATTGCTAAACTATAATTGTACGTTTTTACTAATTTAATTGCAAATGCTCTTGACAAATCCCTATGATTTTTCACATATTTGATTTAACATTATTGCTTTTTTGGATTTTTGCATCGCACCTCGAGTTGCTGTCTTTTTTCTGCTGGAAAAGGGTCCATGCATCAATAAATGAGGAAAACCTTAAGGTTTTGAACCATCGCATGTTAATCTGTCGAATAGTAACATGTT
The DNA here is from genome assembly GCF_059751285.1 of Brachycentrus maculatus. NCBI lineage: Eukaryota > Metazoa > Arthropoda > Insecta > Trichoptera > Brachycentridae > Brachycentrus > Brachycentrus maculatus. The sequence continues at coordinate 645,657 of NW_028281131.1, forward strand.
AAAGCTATAAAGGTAACTTATATAGTTATTATAAAATCCTGGCGTAGCTTGAGATGGTCTGTGTAAGTTCATAGTTTCTTCTTCATGGCTTGCAATATCTGCGATGATTAGTATTAATATATTATTAGATTAAAACCAATATTTTTAGCTTTTCCACTTTATTTTTATTTGACCAGCGACCGGGTTTCGTCGTTACCGACATCATCAGACTGGTGATGTCGGTAACGACGAAACCCGGTCGCTGGTCAAATAAAATAAAGTGGAAAAGCTAAAAATATTGGTTTTAATCTCATAATATATTAAAAATGCAATTCCATCACGAAGTGTCAGTGGATAATATAAATCTATGATTAGTATTATTTTTTCATGATCAGTCTCTACATTTCTCTGCCCTCTGCTCGTCTCTTCAACTCAATGTCTTCTTCTTCTTCTTCAAACCCTCATCCGCACCCGATAATGCATAGGGCACTGCATAATATAAACGCAGTGTTATCTCGATCGTTTACATTTGAAGGAAAGGAGATCAGCCCTCCGCCATAATGCATGTATGTACAATGTATGTACCCACTGCACTCAATGTACCCGCTACAATGCATGTCTGTGATAAGTTGGTCCATGTAGGTTATGAGAGGTCGTCCTCTGTTATTTCTGGCTTTGCACATACCTACCTTCTGCAATCGTAAGAACCAGGCCTGGGTGTTATATTATGGTCTATATATTTGGCCCGCTGTCGTGTTACATTATTTGGTAAGCATCTAGACTCCCTAATCCTGTTTAAAACTTTGTTATTTCTTATATGTTTCTACCAATGAATCATCAACACGCGCCTATAGCACCACATTTCAAACGCCTCAAGCCACGATAGTTTATTGCAGGTGCACTTTATTTCACTAAAATAAAAAATAAAAAAATCGGAGGAAATGTTGTGTGATACTTAGTATCTTTGAATCATTCATGCGTGTATTTGGTAATATAAACTAACAAATTAAATTATCATTTACTATATATTATATTTTCAACCTTCGGAGTTATTTGATTGTTCCCAATGGTCGTACTAGTAGTAAAATCACTAAGTATCTTAAGAGAAAGACATCGTGTTGAAGTACTTGCCTTGCTGATTTACTGTCCATTTCATTTGATGGCAATGTGCTCTACGAACACGCATTAATATGTCCGCTACTTTTCGCATAAATATGTCAAACAGTAAAACGTGCCCCTTAAACGGGGTCGCAGTTCAAAACTTGTTACTTGTAACAGCCCTGCGTTGTTTATTGTCGGAATAAAACAAGGCAACGCTAATAAGGACATCAAGTTAATTCGAGTGGTTGAATTTTATTGTTGCAGTCAAGTCATCCTTAGGCCTTATTAACCCGTGGCCTTAGTCCTGAATCTGCTAATGTTAATCCTCTTATCCTTTCTATTTCAAAGTTCCGCTTTGCGACTTCCGGCATGAATTATTTTGTATATAATTAATTAATTTTTTTTTATTCATTTAATATATTTACATTTTTATTTATAACATAATACATTTGAATCATTTATACATATGGAGAACTTTTATATTTCGATTCGCTGTGCCTCTCCATAAAAGAGTCTGTGCTCTTGTGCTTGGAAAGGGACTTACACTCGTGGTTTAATGTTATATAATAAAAGATATAATAGTTTATTTTTATTAATTTTTTTAAAGATTTAAATGTATAGAGCATTATTTTTTTTCTTAAGGATTTTTATATCATCTATTTTTTTTATTTCTTTAGGGAGTTTATTGAAATGTTTGATTGCCAAATATTTGAAGTTTTGCTGAAATTGCTTGGTGTTGCATTTTCATACCAATGGTTTCTCTTAAAACTAGGTAAATCAAGCGATTCTCAGTAATGGATTCACGATTTAAGAGAGGTCGTTTTATAGACCTTATATGATTCCTTATTCTTCTTCCTACTACCATTATCTCTACTCAATAATGCATATGGGATGTTAATACATTAAAAGTTATTTTGCCAGTTAATTACGGTTAGACAGTACAATAATTGCTTTACATGGCACTTTCTTGAAATATATTATATCAATCTTATTTGGTCAAAACATCGTTGATTAAATATAAACTCCAGTTACAATGATTAAAGAAATCACTTGTTTTTTACAACTTGAGTTTTATTATAGACTACATGTTTCAGAAGTTAAACTTCCATAATTCAGGTCTGTATAGTAACTAAAATATAAAATATAAAATTGTTCTATAAATAAGGAGAGGGAAAGTAAGGGGAAGGGGTTAGTCAAGGGGCGGAGGTTGAAAACAAAGGAAAAATGGAAAGCAAAGGTGAAGAATTTTGAAACAATATATTATTTAATAAATTATTATGAGAATTTAGGTTTTTTTAGATTTCTAAATTTTCAAGATAATTCATAATTTGGCCTTTATATGGAACAAGGTGTAATAATTTTAATTTATGAGAGTGAAAAGAGTGATTAGTATCTATTATGTGATATGCAAATTCCGAAAAATAATTACTAACAAGACCGCTATGATGTTTTTTAAATTCTAATCTATAAATTTCACGCAGTTTGGCCAAATATATATTTTTTAAATAACTCCAGTTAGTTAAATATCGTTTTGTGTAAATTTGCTCAAAATGAACACTTGCATGATCTATAAAAAACACAATTTAGAGCGATTAAAGGACACTTTAAGAACAACTCCAAAATAAACGATTTTTTTTCAACTCATGTTTATATTTATTGAGTATGTTTCGAAACGAAACGATTAATAGTACCTACACCTAACTGGTGTTAACGAGTTTTCTTCATAAAAAAATAATATTACATTACGCTCACTCCTTTCAAGAACGTCATAAATCAAAAAACTTGATTTTTCAGGAGAACGTTTTTAAAGTTTAAAAATATAACACAATACATTAAAAATAAATATCAAGTCACTTATTGAACTTTTTACTGTGCAACAGATCTTTTAAGGTAAAATCTGAAGGTTTTTTCTCCATTATGTTTAAAAAAAAATTAAAGAATACTTTTTCTTAAAAATGCAAAAACAACATTTTTTGCCCTGTAGCGGGTAAATATCAAGTTAAAAATATGCTTCTTTTGCTGGAATATATTACATTTTCTGGACATTCCGAAAACATGCACAACTGAAAATTGACGATTTTTGATTTATGACGTTCTTGAAAGGATTAAGCGATTAGTTAAAATACACCGTTTGTTATTATGAACTGATTAGAAATCAAAATTGGTACCTCGTGTATAAGGAAAAATACTTTTAATAGAATTACAATAATAGATGTATAATTAATTATGTGATGGAATAATAATAACGATCAATTAAAAGAAAATCCCATTTGAAAACCACTTTCTATAAAATGAAAATATTTAACTAAATGAACTTAACGACTGATATTAAGTCTTTCGCCTTTCTGATATCTAATGATTTCATAATTCCTTTGTTATCATTGTAAGGAAGAATGAAGAGAGCTTATGGAAGTGCGTAGAGTGAGTGAGGGAACGGCTTTAAAAAAGATATCATAATAAATATTGATATACGTATATTAACATAGATGAATAAGAATATAGAAGGTTAAGTAAATCATTTCATACATTGCTCACTCCTTTCAACAACATCAGATATCAAAAATCGTCAATTTTCAGTTGTACATGTTTTTGGAATGCCCAGAAAATGTACTTTATTCCAGCAAATGCGGCATATTTTAAGCTTTATATTTACCAGCCACAGGGCAAAAAGTGCTGTTTTTGCATTTTGAAGAAAATGTATTGTATAATTATTTTTAAAATATACTATTTTTTTTTCAAATAGAGAAAAAACATTCAGGTAATACCTAAAAAGATCTCTTGCATAGTAAAAAGTTCAATAAGTCTCTTGATATTTGTTCTTAATACATTTAATTATATTTTTAAACTTTAAAAACGATCTCCTGAAAAATCAAGTTTTTTTATATATGACGTTGTTGAAAGGAGCAAGCGACATGTGTAACATTCAGCAATCTACCCATAATAGAAAATATATTTTCTTCTCCAGTTATTTTGAGACATCCTTAAAAAAATATTGAAATAAATAACTTCCAAGTGGAGCTTAACCTAAAATTTGCGAACAACGATTTGGCCACAGTCAAAATATTAAGATTTAATATATGTACATATCAACATAAAACAAGTATATCATATAAAGTAGTAAAGAAACTTCTTTAAAAACCATCTTCCCTTGGTAAACCATGATGTTAGAGAATCGAGGACTAAGTTCTAGACGTGGCAGTAGAACGTAATGACAGCACTAGGCCATACCAGGAAAAGTTTGTAGATGATAACATTTTTATCTAATTAAAAAAATAATCTATATGACATGTTTAAAAAAAATCTACACGTATATTTTAAAAAGTAAAAAACCCTTATCCGCACCCCAATGGTGCATAGGGCACTGCGTCATATAAACGCAGTGTTATCTTGATCGTTTACACATGAAGGAAAGGTGATCAGCCCTCCGCTTCAGGTACCGGTCCAGGGTAATATTGAATAAATATGACAGTGAAAAAATCACTTATATTTATTTTACCCCCCTTGGGATTCGAACCCGGGACCTCCAGAACGGTAGCCGAGCGCGCTGACCATTACACTACGGAGGCGGACATGTATATTTTAGCAATAGCATAAATACTAAAAGCCATTTTTACACGCATTAAAGCAGACACTTGATCGGATGTGTTTAGACTTAAGCCAGGAATTACGTCACTACAAATTCAGTTACCTAACTCTCTCATGCTATCGGAAGGCAAGATCACCATTTCCACATTCCCACGTCATGTCATAAATAGACTTGTACCAGTACGACTTTAAGTTTGAAGGGACTTAGAAAAGAAAAATTGTCTCGATGTAAAAATAAAAAGGATTTGTAAGACATGGTTTTACTTTTTGATGAAAGGGTGAGAAATACCCAGCACTTTGGGTTCTTATTTCGGGTCTGCTAGTTGAATTCTAGTGACGAGAATAACTAACTGGTCGAATTATACGATTATTTTTACAATGTTTTTCGCAATTCAAATAACTTAATCGAATTATTGTTAAACAAACTTAATTATTACACAAAGACAAGGTGATCAATCCTGCGCTTCAAGGAATATTCTCCAGTAAATAAACAATATAAAGTATACATTAAACTAGTAAAAATATCTTGACTTACATTTTTGATATCTCAACATGGATGAAGAAGAATATGGACATTTGAGTATTCACGCTTTATAGACTGCAAAAGTGATCACTTTACGCACGTGCAACATTTACCACTCTACCCATGATTGACAACCACACTAATAAATTTTTGGAACTAAATAAGTTCTGACCCAGACTTCCATGTTCTTCTTTATTAATGCTGATGAGAAAACACAGATTTGTAAACAGGTATCAGGACACCCTTAAAATATTGTAAATATCATTAGTTGTCCAGTTAATCATCAATTTAAAATAAAATTATCATCAATAATAACATTTTTGACATCCCAACATAGATGAAGAAGAATATGGAAGTCTGAGTATTTAAAGGGCTTAAAGGGTCATAGACTAGTTTACTGATCACTTCACACAATTTACCATTCTACCTTTGATTGACATCCATGGTGAATTTTGCACGAGTATAAAGTGATCACTTAACCAGCTTACGACAAGTCATAAGCTCTGGTAATACCCAGACCTCCATATTCTTCTTCATCTATGTTGAGGTGTCAAAATGTAAAAATAAATGGTGAAAACCCTGAATACTGAACAAGTAATTGAACACACTTATAATGTTGTGAATATTTTTCAATTCAAATCGGGTTTAACCACAACCGAATAATATATTTTTTTAAGCACAGTAGTCAATGAATGATTATTTTTATCAGTTGATTATGCGCATCACTATTAGATTCAACCGGGAGAGTTAGTTAATTACCACAACAAAGGTTCGGTGCCCAAAGGGTTGCCCATTCGTTAACAGTGGCCATTATGCCTCAAAAATCATCCCGATACATCAAAATGTACCTAACTCCACGAGAAGGATTCGCGTTTATTTGTTTACAGAGCTAATGGATAAAAAAGAAAACATGAACAATATTAACGGTCAAATCCCACCAAAATTAATGTTATTTTGACTTGAAAAATGAAGAAAATTTTAGCTGTATTAGACATGTATTGTTATTTAAAACACAATTATTTTTATTTTTATTTTTATTTTAAGAGATAAGTATTTGAAATTTAAAAAAAAAAACATTATTTATTTAAAATAAATAAATTGTGTGATGTTTTATCATAGCAACCAACTGTCAAGCCGATTCCTCACAGTGGTAAGCAGAGAAAATAGAACTTAGAATAGAAAATAGAATAGAGAAAATAGAAAATAGAAAATAGAAAATATGAACACATTATACCCCTCTTCCGCTTTTGTGCATCCTCATACAATACCCGCCGATTATTCCTATTTCTGTCCTGATCACTTTAAAGTATTTAAACAGCTTGATCATACCAAATTTTCCTCGACCTTCTTTTGCTTCTTATATATTTCCTCACTCATTCATTCTACATGTCCGAACCACCTTATTGATAAAGATTGTTTCAGCTTTGCATTATTTCCCTATTTCACCATTTGAACATCTTTAATGGATAGTTCTATCGCATATTTGTTTGAGTAATCACATTTCAACTGCATTCAGTCTACTATAAAAATTGAATTTTCAATAATACTCTAAAACTTGTATCAGTATGAGAGAGGACTAGTAAGAAAAACATGTTTTGTGTTTTCATGTTAATTTTTTATATTGCCAATAAGTAATAAATTTTATTGTCAATTCTTCAGTAAAATTGGGTTAGTAAATCTATCTTATTAGTGCAACAGATGACGTACTGAAACTTTGTTTACTAAACTGTTCACTGTAAACATAGTTTTAAGTATTACATGGGTATCCTTCAGCTATTTCACAGGACCATTGAAATATTTGTGGTCGGCGAAGGGACAAGATGATTTAATATATTCCTCGGGCTAGCAGTGGAATCTGCTCTCAGGGTTATCAACAGGATTATGGTGATTTGGGTTTGTGAAACATGGTCTAGGATAATAATTGCGTCTCTAGAAAGCATCATAGAATTATGTGGTTTATCTAATTAGGTAATCTCATCGTGTCGCGGACCGGGTCATCATATTAGGATATCTCGTCATAATAAATAAGTTATAAGCCTTGAATCATAATAAGGTAATCCCTGTAGATGTATCGTTAGTTAGTACAAAAAACGATGACGTAAAAAACGGACCCTATTCAAATTAAGTAGTAAGTAAATCCGCTCGTTAGAGGACGTATTTTACAACACGTGATTAAGTATTTTGCTAAAACACATACATCACATTTAAGCAGCAACTTTTTACAATAAATGTTGAATGAAAGAACTCTTTTGTGATAGGCAGAAGAACTGCTGGCATTTGACACAATTTATTTAATGAGACGACGAAGCGGGCCATCATCGTGTTTTAGTGGCATTCCTCTCTTTCGTCCTTCCGCGCTCGTCTATGGAATGTGGGAGAGAGATCGCGCGACGTTTCGGTAATGATGATAAAACTGACAAATTTGCTAGCCCCGACGATGGAAGGACCTTCCGGGAAAAATATTAATCTCCATCCACCATTTGTTTTTCGGGCAAACCTTAAATACTTATTTGCGCCTCTGACACGCCACTTATTTTGAGTAATTAATGTTTGCACGGCACACGAGCAATCGCTCGTGATAAATTCTCTTCTTAAAGCCATAGCTTGTTTAAATAGAACTTTAATTTTCTAAAATCAACACCGAAACAGTGAAAAATTGTTTCAATTTAACTTCGTGAAGCGTTATCGCTCCAAGACATCCGATAGCCGAGGTTAGGGATATTATTTTACTTACCGAACCGTTAAAAGGAAAAAAATATCGACTTTAGAACGTAGAAGAAAAATATCGCACTTAAAGTGGAGCGGATGGTTACGCACCAGTAAAACATTCGAAAAACTGCCTTAATAAAACGCCAAACGTATGATTTTAGAAACATGAGCTTACATTCAAAACCAAAGCTTATTTATCGAGCAATACAGCTTTGTTACACTGCAACATCCTGCAGTTGGCGTTTTCTCAAAGTAAGGAAGGAAATGTAGTTTGTTTTCCTTACACCAACAAACATGTGATACCCCACGTAATTTCATTGATCGTGAGTCCTCGTCGAGGGAACCGCATCAATCAAAAGATGTCTTCGTTTATATAAACACGTCCTGTAAACAGCTTACCCGATCGTCGTTCCGGGCATGGCGCTAGTGTTGTTTCAACTAAGCAAATACTGAGCATTAAATAATATAAATATTCATCACAGAATGCGAGAAGACGATTCAACAAATTACGAGTGGAGTATTTTGAGTAGGAAAGGCATGAAACGTGTTTTCTCAAATGCTGTGTTCTTCAATTGTATTTTAAATGTAAATTAACAGTTTATATTATTATCACAGAGCTTTTCTGCACTCTTAGCCACTAAAGCTAACTAAGATAGCTTGTTAATTCACGTTACAAATATATTATAAGGATCTCAAATGCTACAATTTCATATAAAACTATAAAGTTAACTTGTCGGACATAAAAGCATAGAAGTTAGTAGCATGATACATTTATTATAAATGAAAAATATTTTTAAGAGATGTCGTTAATATAATTTTGGATAATTCATTATATAAAGCGCCATTTACGTAAAATACTATCTCAAGGGCGATTCAATACTAAAATTGTTTGGATCAACTTCATTGATTTAAATTTATTTCAATGACATATTAAAAAGAAATTCAAAAGTTTTATTACAGCTTTTAAAATTGCTGCTTTGATTTAAAAATATCATTATTTTTATTATAATGTCTTTATGTATTTAAATGTAATTAATTCTTAAAGTTTGTTAAGTTTTTCATAAAATAAATTAATTAAAAACAATCGTTGATCATACAGTTATAACCTAAGTGACTAATAACAGTTCGCTTGCGTAATGGTTCTAGATATTGCTTATAAATGTTTATATAAATGAAATGATAATTAAGAAACGATTTAAAGGGAAAATTTTTAAAAAATCTTCTAATCTTTCGTCTTTTTCAATGATTGTTCGTTTTTCTACTTAAGTCATCTTAGTAAAGTATCAGTCAGCTAAATAAATATATCTGTATTTTACGAATTTAAATCACGGTAGTAGATTTTTTACAAAAGTTTCGTTACGTTAGTGTTAATAATAACCATATCCGCTCCCTAGGTGGAGCATATGGAGTCCACAAACTGTCTCCTGGCTTTTCTGTCGGCTGCCAGCTCCCTTGCATCCTCCCAAGTCAGATCCGCGTCCCGAAGTTCTGACGAGAACTGCCGACGAATTGTCAGCAGTAGTCGTCCTGGGCGGCGCGAACCTGATGCCTTGTAAAAGAGGCAAGCTTGATTAAGGCTCTCAGGAGGCATGCGGAGTACATGGCCAAGCCAACTGAATCGCCTTTTCTTGACGACAGTTGTGACCAAGATTTGCTGCGTCCTACGCCTTATCTCTTAGTGTTTACGTTAGTGTTATATATGTTATTAACTCTACTGGGTATTAGTCTACCGGTTTCGAGACACCTATATCTTCATTTAGATAATCACTACACTAGCATATAAAAATCACATGCATTTTTAGTCGGATAAAAGACCTATATGTACTAGTCTAAATGTATAAATCGGGAGAGAAGGACTGTTCAGTTTACTTTCGTACAGTGTCCAATCAAATTAACACTGCGTCAATTCAATGCATCATTTGAGTGAAGATATGTAAAAAAAAAAATTTGAGAAATTTAAGATCACATTTCACTCGAATGCAAATTACTAAAGAAGAACTTTGATATCCAAAAAATATGGTTCGGTTTTAGTGTTCCTACCAAATCATAATATATTTTCATTTCCCTCTTATGTTGCTGCAAATATCAAATAGAAGAGAGTCTTTATCCAATACCCAAGTTTGTTTCTTGGTAAACATATAAAAATATATTAATATGATTCAAGATCTCTGTTATTTGTTGCGCGAGTCATTGCTGGAGGCAATCTCGTACTGGGGAATAAACAGAAAGGTATGTGCTGCAGAAATTAAAATACCTCTTTTGTGTTTGAACCACGTCGGAAATTCTATAGAAGCATTTTCAAAGGCTTTCTTATTTCTACCGCAGGGTTTAAAAATAAATAAATTCGAAAATAAGAACAAAATAAAAAGGATAAAGCTTTTTAATATGTCTTGATTCTTAAAAAATACACCTTTTTTATAATTTAATTGAATTTCAAATATTTTCATTCATTCCAGAAAAAGCACCAATATTCAGATGCGAAAAAAAAACAAAAATTGTCTAGTGCCTTAATTTTGCTATAATCGATTAAACTTATAAATTTTGGTATGACACTTAATTTTGGTACAAATTAAAAAAAATATATTTTGGTGAAACTCATGGTGCTAGACTAAAATTGTAAGAATAATCAAAATAAGTCTACCCATTATATGCAATTTTTCTTTGTCAAGTAATAAATTATACTGAAAATTTTGTAAAATTTTGAATAAAAAAATTAAATATTTACGTAAAATTTCATTAATATACATAAAGGTAGTCATATACGTAAGTATGTAAAAATATACATAAATGTGTAGGTACATACTCTAACACGCAGACTTTAAAATAAGCTTTCTTTTCCAGCAATGTTTACATTGTTTACGCCTTAGTGCTTTTAGTAGCGTAGGGTGATATTTTAAAGTAGGAATTTAAATACGAAAATAAGAAAAAATATTTGAAAAATTGTAGTTAAATTACATTTTAACTTAAGTTATGCTGTATCTGTTGAGATATATTTAAAATAAATTCAAAATATACCCTCAATGATAAATTAAGTATTTGTGAATCAATAAATGAATAAGAATAAGTGATTAAATTTCCTATTATTTTTTGACATCTCATCAAAGATGTAGAAGTATGGGCATTTACGGGGCTGAAGATCGTCATAGGCTGGTTTACGTGATCACTTTACACACGTGTAACATTCACCAATTCTACCCATTATTGACAATATTCCATATTCTTCTTCATCATTGATGAGATTGCTATAGATTCACTAATTTTATGATTACATCGGATCACTTACATTTGATGGAAAAATGTAAAAATATGAAAAGTATTTATAGCAACTAAACAATCTCAAAATGTGAGTATCTATTGAACAACACGTAAAAGATCTTACAACATTTTGAGTGTGTCCAAATACTTGTTCACAAAATCTGGATTATCTCCAATTACAGGAGTTATTTTCATATTATTTTTTAGATGTCAAAGAATAATACGAAAATAACTCCTGTAATTGGAGAAAATCGAGATTTTGTGAACAAGTATTTGGACACACTCAAAATGTTGTATTAAATTTCCTTATTTTCGTTTAGTTATTTCATTGGCTAATATATAAGGCTGATTACATTATTTATGTATGATGTGCCTTACGCACTATTGATTACAAAAAAGTAGAAATATTAGAGGACTTACAAATTAAATTAATCATCTTGTACTACTTCTATACACTAAAATAAAGCACTTGTACAGGATCATTTTTGAGTTTTTTTTTAAATATTCATACAACTTCTTTCGAGAGCTACTTTATATTTATAAATAGGTAAAAATACATAAAGTTTGTTATCAAATTATTCCACAAAATTAATGCCGTATGAATAAATAATCTAATACCAATCATGTTTGGTTCCTGATGAAAAAAGTGAAAGTTATATGTTTAATTTCTGACACACCCTCACTTCATTACCAGACAAAGCCATATTGAGCATAGTAGGCACATCAGTAAAGTAGCACCTCGTGTTTTTTCTCGGATTACAACATTTGTCAAAGTGTCTTTTTTTATAGACGCAATAAAAAAATTATACTGTAATTTTCTTTTCTTTGACATTTTCCAACTATTTATGGTACTGTTGTCAAGGCCATTTCGTCATATTTTTACAACTTGACATTCTCAAGCTTGGTGACATAATATACATACACCCTTTTGTACAAGTAAATTTATTTAGATGCGTGAACATATATTACTAGGTTAACCATTTCTTTTGTATGTTTGATTATATTACGCCTTAGTAATATATGTATGGTAGTTATATCCGGATGCCTCAGAACCACGGTATGGAAGAACAAACACATGAAAATAAAAAGTAAAATAAAAATATACAAAACATGTGTACGACCAATAGCCACTTATGGGATTGAGGCAAGAGCAGGTACTTCCTTAACAAAATCTCGACTTTGAACCTCCGAGATGAAGACTCCCCGATCCATAATCGGAAACACATTGCGAGACCGAGTAAGAAATACCGACATCCGGAGCATGTGCAAGACGGAGGATATCGTGAGGTGGGGACGACAACGAAGGCGATACTGCAATGAACATATAAGTAAAATGTCAGAAGACAGACTTCCACGTATCGCCCTTCAATGTAACCCTAAAAGACGCAGACCCCCCGGCAGACCTCCGAAAAGATTGAAAGACAGCTGGGAGTCAAAATGCCAAGAGCGACATGCGGAGGCACAAACATATCCCTAGGATCTACAAAAAGAAGAAGAAGAAGAAGATAATATTAAAATTCAAGTCTCAACCATCCACTGCTAGGTGAATATCTTTTTCAATCTGTGTCACTGTTGACGGTTTTTTTTTAAGTCTTCTTATACCACTTATTTAAAGTAATATTGGTGATTTCAACTTGTGGTGGTGATTGTCAGCACACGTTTTGGAGTCTATTCCTAATCATCATTCTAGAATTTTTCTCTCCAGCCGTTTTTAAATCGGGTGAACTATGAGGTTACCCCAAATAAAATATATTGTCATATTATAATCAGAAAAATTGGAATTTTATTACTTTAAATAAAACTAATGTATGAGGAGATGCATGAACGTGGAAGAGGCGAAGAATGTTTCCAAAGACAGAGTGGTGTGGCGTTCTATTCTCTCTGCCTACCCCTGCGAGGAAGCGGCGTGATGGTTAGTTAGTTAGTTAGTTAGTTAAATAAAACTATTTTACATTTGTGTATAAAATATAATTTAATATACAAATATAATAACTTAAGAACGAAGTATATGAATATAATATTCGTTGATTTCTTAAATTAACTGTGATACGAGTATTTGAATTGTTGTATTTTTTGGACACTATTCTCACTTTTGTATATTAAACATTTGAAAAAGACTCGGATATTCATTTTAATACGTTGCATATCAAAATTACCTTCCGGCTATGAATTCAACACGTGTTATATTTCCGTTTCGCCAGTAAACCATTTTTATCGTGATGCACACGTAATGTGTGTATCGTGATTTTGAGTGTACAATATTATGTAGGTACTGGGTACCGTACACGGTAGTCGCACCATCATATCACGGGCCATTATGGGTCGAGTAGCCGTTCCGGTGGATCGCCCGCGTGCCATCTACCTATGTACGTACTTGCGATCGCAGTACCCAGTGAACATAAACATATTGAAAAAAGAGAAATATTAAAAAAAAACTAACTAACCATCACGCCGCTTCCCCGCAGGGGTAGGCAGAGAGAATAGAGCGCCACACCACTCTGTCCTTGCAAACATTCTTCGCCTCTTCCACGTTCATGCATCTCCTCATTGTTACGACTCCTAACCTGACCACTTTCAAGTATTTGGCATACCTGATCGTGCCATGTTTTTCTGCTTCTTTTCCCAATAACATTCGCCTCATAAATTTGTTTTACCGTTCTTTCCTCACTCATTCGTTCTACATGTCCAAACCATCTCAACACACCTTTCTTAATTTCATCGATAATGCTTATCTCAGCTTTGCATTCCTTCCTTATTTCACTATTCGCACATCTATCATACATCGTTTTGTCGTACATTCTTTTGAGAGATCGCATTTCGACTGCATTCAGTCTACTTTCATCCTTCTTTTGCAATAGAAATAATGTCCTTGAAATATATATAAATATTGAACTTTTACAGAATTTTGTAGGCCTATGCAGCTCGTTGGGATGGAAACATATTTTTTTGTGAATAGTCCTCGACAACACAAGACCACAACTCGACTTATACAATATATTTTTTTAAATCATAATATTTTGAATGTGCCCAATTTCATAAAATAAATGTTGATGAAGATTAAAATGTTCCATCAAATTTAATCATTACAAAAAAAAACTGATGTTAAAATAAAATAATAATAATTAATTCTGGTGTCTCCTAGTATGTACCATAATTCGAAGAAAGAACCCTACATGCATTTAAATAAGGTTTCTGCTAGTAGAAATCTATTTTTAACCATAGATTTCGCCAACGAAGTGCTATGGATGTTTTCAATTGAATCATAAATACAACTTCCAAAATTTGATAAGTGTGGTTGTAAATCTTGGGTGGAATGGTAAATGTTACACAGTGTATTAAGCGATCACTCAAACCAGCCAATGACAGGTAATAAGCTCTGCAGATGTCTAGATTTCCAAATTCTTCGTGATAATTGCTGAGATATCAAAAGGAAACTTAAAAATACGGATTTAATTGAATTTATTTCAATATTCGGAAATATTGAATTTATTTCATGCTTTTTTTATTAATTTTACTATGTTTATTACTTATAGTTATAATAAATCGACCAACATATTTGGTAACTCTATTATTTTTAAGTTTTTATTCGATTTTTCTATACTCGTAAGACTATTCTTCAGGAAATACGCGTAATTAAACCAATTGTTTCTGTAATTAAAGTGTCCATGAGCCATCGTTTGAGTTACAGTTGAAATATTTTCGTTGATTGATATGACAATATCTTAATTATTTTGAAATAAATTCCATTATTATCTTAGAAAGAAGAATACATTAATTAATTTATTACCCTAAAAAACACAATTATGAAGTAGAGAGATAAATGAATTTGGTTTTATGTCCACCCCTTAACCATCAATCTTCGGACTGAGATTTTGATTTGAATAAAGCAAGAAAGTGTTCCAGAAATAGTTATCCTATTATACTTTGGTCATGTGTATTGTAACTTCTAGCACATCATTCAATAAGTCTCCATTTCATTTTAGTGATCACTTTACATACATGAAACATTTACCAATTCAACCCATAATTGACAACTATTCAAATTTTCGGAACTTCTAGATATATTGAATAATCTTGATACATAGTTCTTGAACTCGATAGACTTCACGTGAGACATCTATGATGAGACGAGGCAAGCTTTTTTCATCTATGTCGAGATGCCGAAAAATAATATGAAAAATAACTACTAATGGGAGATAATTCAGATTTGCGAACAAGTATTTGGACACGCTTAAAACGCTGTTAACACATATATGGCAACGCTAGTGTCAAAAGTCTGCGTTGTCGGATGCAAATATGACTAGATGTATGGATATGAAGGAGGAGTGTATGTCAGGACAGAAAAGTGTGGCGTTTCATCCTCTCTGCCTACCCCCGCGGGGAAACAACGTAATGGTTGTTGTAGTAATAGTAGCTATTGACAGACTCATTTTCTAGATAGTACCAACCTTTCAAGGATCATGGCCAAAATTTCATGGCATTCTTACAATAAGTTTATAAATTATACTGGTTTTAGAGACCCCAGTTTTCTAATTTTTAAAAAAACTAACTAACTAACCATCACGCCGCTTCTCCGCAGGGGTAGGCAGAGAGAATAGAGCGCCACACCACTCTGTCCTTGCAAACATTCTTCGCCTCTTCCACGTTCATGCATCTCCTCATACATACCCGCCGATTGTTACGACTCCTAACCTGACCACTTTCAAGTATTTGGCATACCTGATCGTGCCATGTTTTTCTCGGTCTTCCTCTGCTTCTTTTCCCGCTAACATTCGCCTCACTCACTCATTCGTTCTACATGTCCAAACCATCTCAACAATGGATATAAAATTGCAAATTTTTAAAACAATGGATATAAAATTGCTAAAAATGGCTGAACTAGGGATAGTTGAAAAGATCAAGAAGAGTTTTTTTACGGTGATAATATGGACATGTGGAGCGAATGGATAGCAAGAGTGACTAAGAAAATATATTTTGCGATGTGAGAGAGAGAACTGAACGTGGACGGCCGAAAAAGAGTTATTACAAATATAATGGTCATATAAAAATTGTTAATTGTTAAATTTGCGCGTGGATAACACATATTTTTCCCTTTTCAGAAAAAAAGATATATGTTACTAAAAATTATTTTGTATTAAAAAAAAAAGCTTTTGTTGATTTGAATTTCTACTGATCTGACAACATTAAAGTTTTACTAATTGATTCGGCAGTCGCTTTGTGGTAAAATCTATCCATTTTTAATTAATGTTAATTAATGTTTTACTTAGTAAATACTACTAACTTGAAACACGTGTCACAGTAGATTTTAAGAAATAGTGGTATTTACTAAGAAAAACATTAATTAAAAACATTAAAGTGTTTTAATTATTTAAAAAGAAGTCAGGTCAGAAGTGGAAATAATCGTCGGTATATATGAGGAGATGAACGAATTTGTTTTATTCTCTCTGCCTACCCCTAAGAAGAAGTATTGTGGTGGTTAGTTAGTTTACTTAGTTAAATTTGTCATTTAAGCAGGGAGGATTTTTCTGTAATATTTTGGCAGTTAGCACATTTGGAACTATGCAAGAGCTTCTAGATTTTGGCCGAGGCAAGCAACTAGACTGGGATTTAGTGAATTGAAGTCGAGCGTCCAAACGTTACCTTTCGGGCCACTGTGTCCTTCTGCACCTCGGGCTAAATGCTCTAATGGCCAATTATGTGCTCGCTGACTGCTGTCATCCATACCGTACTGACCCTCTGCACATTACTACTGCAAACATCGATATTTTCTCCAAATTAATCCGCCTGCCTAAATATATTCTATATGCTGGTTTATTATTTATGAGCTGCAAATGATAAATTAGCCACGCACTGGTCTGGTCAAATGGAAAGAGAAGGAAATAGATTGTTTACGTTTCTTGTATGTTTTATTTTAAAAAATAACGCAAGGTTGAAATTAGCAAGCATTATCGATAAAATTAGTAAAGGTATTATGAAATGGTTTGGACATGTGAATCGATTGAGTGATGAATAAATAATATTTTTTAATAAAGTTGTGAGGCAAATGAAGTTCAAAAAATATGCAGATTAAGATTGAGGAAAACTTGAAAGTAGTCGGGTAAGAAGTTGGAAAAATGCGGGTATAAATGAGGTGATGCATGAATGTGAATAAGGCGATAATTGTTTGCAAACACAGCTTGTTGTCGTGTTCTACTCTCTCTGCCTACCCCTGCGAGGAAGCAGCGTGATGGTTAATTAGCTATTATTTTTTTGATATTTTATTGAAAAACTGGTCAGGTCAGGAATCGGGATAATCAGCGGCTATGTTTAAAGAGATGCATGAATGTTCTATTTTATTTTCGTCTATATGAATAATACTATAAAAACCATGTTGAAATTTGTCATTCATATTAATGACAAGGTATATATATATATATATATATATATATATATATATATATATATATATATATATATATATATATATATATATATATATATATATATATATATATATATATATATATATATATATATATATATATATATATATATATATATATATATTTATATATATATATATAAATATATTTACATAAATATATATATATATATATATATATATATATATATATATATATATATATATATATATATATATATATATAAATAACATTAAATATGTTTTTATAAATGAACTGAAAAATCACGTTCATTTACTTCGTACAAATATCTCAAATCACATACCCGGGGCATTTAAACGCATAATTTCTGTATTCGATTAAATGTGTAGTATTTTGTTTCCAAAATTACAAGATTAACAAGTAAAAAGTAAATTTGATCTTCAGTTTATAGAACAGTAGTACTAAAAGCGACATAGAAATCAATATGTAAATTAAGAAATTAATGAGAAGAAAGCTCAATTTCATGTCTCGTTCATTGCGGTGTGAAATCAAATTACGCGTATAAAGATAATCAGCCGAATGAATCCCTTTGCTGTATGTTGGAGCTCACGACAAAATTTATCGTCAACCCAATTCTGCGACACCGGGTTTAGGAAAGACGTAAAATATTTTCGATGTTATAATTAACATTAAAATTAAATGAAGCATTCACGGCAAATTGGAAATCCACCGATAGAGGTGTGGCATGTACAAAATTAATATTTTACACTGAGTTAGCGAGGTCTGTGCCGGAGCCCAATCAGCTTAGGGAAGGTACGTCATCCCGGAAAGTGTATGGATTTCCATTCCACCTTTACGTCTGGGCTTATATCTAGGTCACTTTATCAACTACAAAGGTTAAGTCAGTGGAAAGTAGATATGTCATATTCGGATTTGACCCTTCTAGAAATAAAGCCAAGCTTTATAAACACTAACTGTAATTCCGTTATTTTACTATTCCCCTATCTCATAATGGAATTCATACGAAATCCTTACTCCGTTATTTCTTCCATATTCTATACAAATAAATATATAAATGTGCGCGTGTTCAACATCTTAAATATTCTAAAGCTCACAACAATTTGAGTGTGTCCAAATACTTGTTCAGAAAATCTGGATTATCTCCAATTACAGGAGTTATTTTCATATTTTTTTTACTATGTCAAAAAATAATATGAAAATAACTCCTGTAGTTGGAGATAATCCTGATTTTGTGAACAAGTATTTGGATACACTGAAAATGTAGTGAATAAAGTATGTGGTCAAATTATAAGCTTAAATAATAAAAATGAAAATTATATTATCTGGCGTTTCTCATGTGTGGGATTATAATCCAGGATTCGGATCTCACATACTAATAAAAAAGTTTCTGCTTAATAAAAAGCTTATTTTCATCTCACCAAAAGATGTCACTAGTGAAGTTCTAGTGATTCAAGAAAAATGTTTCAGAATTGGTTTATATATATAGAACTTCCAAAAATTTGAGTAGTGTGGTTGTCAGTAATTGGTGAATGTTACACGTGTGTAAGATCACTTAAACCAGCCTATGACGGTCGTCAGTCCCGTAAATACCCAGACTTCCATATTCTTATTCATCTTTGATGAGATGTCAAAAAATAATATTCTAAAGCTGTTCATCGATTGCTTTTGAAATATCGGCACAACGTTGCATTTGTATCCCCAAGTGTTTTTATACATGTGACTGGTGTCTTTACCAAGGACAGATAAAATTATATTTTTCAAAGCTTATTTGACAACATTGGCAGCGCCATCTCAATAGATAAGTAACAGTAACACACGCAAAATTATACACTGCTCGTGGCAGACAGTGCGCGTCTTGATAGCTAGTGTCACATAGTATTTTTACGATTGTTTTATTGTTTTAAAGATTTTGAATAGTGTCAAGTAAAGACAGTCCTTTCAACAACGTCACATATCAAAAAACTTGATTTTTCAGGAGATCGTTTTTATAGTTTAAAAATATAATAAAATGTATTAAAAATAAATACTAAGCCATTTTTAGAACTTTTTACTGTGCAACAAATCTTTTAAGATTAAACCATAAGGTTTTTTTTCCAGTTAAAAAATATTTAGTGTATTCAAAAAAATAATTAAACATAACCTTTTCTTTAAAATGCAAAAGCAACACTTTCTGCCCTGTAGCGGGTAAATATTATGTTAAAAATATGCCACTTCTTCTGGGACATAGTCCATTTTCTGGGCACTCCGAAAACATGCAAAACTAAAAATTGACGATTTTTGATATATGACTTTGTTGAAAGTAGTGAGCGATATTAGAATTGTGTGCTTTTTAATTGATTTATTTTCCATTTTACCAGAATGAGGCACAGCAACACATGGCAGAGTACAGCAATATTTTTTTAATACATGGCTTCGAAGAAGTATATGGCATGTGCAATAAGGTGTTGACTGAAGCATAAATATAGCTTTCAAAATTTGAGTATTGTAGTTGTCAATCATGGGTAGACGGGTGAATGTTAAACCAGCCTTTGATAGGCTAGAGGCTCTGTAATTACCCAGATATCCATATTCTTCATCTTTGTTTATATATCAATACAAAAGTCCTGTAATTAAGTAGAAAAAACTCAGATTTATTAACAAAGATCTGGACACACATAAACATTGTGAAAAATGATATTCATTCACTTCCTTAGTGCAGTGGTTAGGGCGTTTGACTACCATGCCGGAGATGTGTTTGTTACATAGAAGGGTAAACTAAATATAAGTGATTCTTCATTCTAATATTTTTTTAATATCAATCAAAACATACTTACAGGTGTAGGACTGTTTTTATCTTATTAACGACTAAAATAACCTTGTTTTAAAATAACAAAAAAGATTGTTTGGGCATGTTAAACGAGTGAGTGACAAAAGGATAGTTAATTATATTTATGAGGTGAATGTGGTTGGAAATAGAAGCATAAGAAGACCGAGAAAATCTTGGCACCATCAAGTTTTTCAAATACTTGAAAGTGGTCAGGTCAGGAGTTAGAACAAACGGCGTGTAAGTATGAGAATATTTATGAATGTGGAAGAGGCGAAGATGGTGTGCAAAGACAGATTGTTGTGGCGTCCTGTTTTCTCTGTCTACTCCTGCGCGTCGTAGAAGAAGCGGCGTGGTCATAAGTTTTTAGTTAGTTTTTATAACATTGTTTTCATGCCATACACCCCCCTGTGCAGAATTAAGTACGAATGAGGGTCATAAGAAGAAAACGAAGATGAAGAAGGTTTTCGTAAAAAATATTGTGGCACCTCATACGAAATCACTTATTTCCTCAAAGAGAAGCAAGCGCCCCTTTTAAATAATAAGACACTTTTCTTTATTAAACTGTCTTACACGAGCTATTCTTCCCTGCATCCCTTGTATGAGAAATTGATCACACGCCGCCACTCACCCTTTCGGTATTCAATAAAAAAGCGCTCCCGAACAAAGGCGCTCTCAATCGTCGCGCATTGAAGGCTCGTGTGAAACGAGATCCTTCCGCCTATCCAATCTAAAGGTTCTATCGTCTGGGTATCAAGGGTTTAGGAGGAACGGGAGGTAAAGTGGCAGCCTTGCAAAAATGATCAGTGCACAGGAGTATACGTTACACGTTACATAATACTTCAACCTGCTACTGAGAGAATGTTTGAAAATCTGCAGAAAAGGCACAAATTGTAAAGTAAACGTGTCTTGAAGTTGTGAATCGCTTGGAGTTTACAGGCACAGGACTATATTAGACTTACAAATATAACCACACTAGTTACGTTATTTCTTGCTGTATTTGACTCATTTTTTTAACGTGCGGTAAACAGAAACAATACTTTTAAAAACATGTGAGAGATTTTTTTCTTTTGAAATTGAAATAAAAATATCATTGTTATTATTATAATTACGTTACATAAAAAGTTTTTTAAAAAGATTTTCGTCGTAAAAAATTGACGCTTTTGAAAAGATTTTTTTCAAAAGATTGAAAAAAATTATAAATATATTTTTTCCAAACATATTAAAAAAAATCATAATAAATATTTTTAAAAAATGTGTCTGGAGACATGTCTGTCTTATCATGCAGTGCTGTCTTAAAAAGTAAACATAATGTTTTTTTTATTATTGTTGCATTTATTATTTATCATGTATATATTTTTGATGAATTAGTGGATTTTTATTTCTTCTAACTAAGAATATGTTTTATTTTAATATGTGTTGGGAACAGGAAGGATAAGCTAGAATGGGCCAATCAGGAACATCTCAGCATTTGCTCATTGCTGGGAGATAACCACGTAAAACTCCTTAGGAGAAACTGGACTGTTGATTGTCGTCAACAGGCCTTCCGTTCCACCCAAATAGGGCTCAGCATTTTAAATCCTAGCTTAGTTTATGGTAGCAATGTCCTTCACTTTTTTATCTAGATAATGTGGTTCGCGCGTTATATTAAAGTTATATATCATAATATATTTTATTGTGACTGAAACCGTACATAGTATGTAGGTTTTATTTTTTATTTTTAAACCCACTATCCACCCAGTGGTTATAGAGTCATAAAGGACTCTTTGTCAGATGCGCATTGAAAAGAAAATCAATTCATTCTTAAGGAATAAAAACTCTATGCAGATTAACGAGGGGGAGGAGGATGTATGGACAAATGTAGGTTGGTTATAATAGGTAAGTTAAAAAGTATCTTCTTTTTCTACTTCTAACCCTTATCCGCACCCAATGGTGCATAGGGTACTGCATCGTATTGAATTAGTTTTATCATTATCGTTACTTACAAGAAGGTAAGGTTATCACTCCTGCACCTCAGGGACCAGTCCAGGGTAATGTTGAATAAATATTACAGTGTGAAATCAGTATTTATATTTATTTTCAACCCTTCCATGGGAATCGAATCTGGGACCTCCAGCACGTTAGCGAAACACGCCAACCATTACACCACGCAGGCGGACACAGCATGTAGGTTAGTTATAATAATAGTTAAGGCAAACGGTAACACAGGTGATTATCTAAGTAAGCCTGTCTCACCCCATCTGGCGGAAGCGGCCCAGCCCTACGCAGAATCCCCCAACATTCATAACAGTTAACCGCTCGTGCCGTGAATAACGCCACGAGGCCGGAGATAACCTTACGTCGGAATCCTAGGACAGGAGTCGGCAAAGTGCGGCTCGCGAGCCACACGTGGCTCTTTAAATACTTTGTGTGGCTCTTCAGAGAAATGACAAACCATCAATTACTGTAATAACAGCCGGCTAGTGTCTGGATTCAACACTTCCATTCACAGAATGCAAAACTTAAGTTATGATTTCGCGGACCACACCGATATCTAGAATATGTCACTTGCTAACTATAAATCAAGAATAATTACAATATTTCAAGCTGATGTATTATTCCTTGTTTTATATGTTTAATATACTTCAAATGATAAAGAGATTATCATTTTAAACAATAATTTTCACATGTATTATATTTATTTTGTACAAACTGGCTACGGCCGAAAAAAAGTAATTCAAAATGACATTTTTTACTAAAAAAAAATTTTTTATTTGTTCTGTGCATAAAACAAATTAAATCTTTTAAATACGTATTTAAGTTTTATTCTGTCTTTTTTATTTAATAAATTAAAAGTGCACATTAAAATACATTAATCATTGATTATTAAAAGGTAACATTTAATATTTTATTAGTAACAGAGAAATATAAAAAAATTGCTTATTTTAATAAAAAAAGGCGTTATCAAAATCTTTTTTGCACTGATTTATAAATATATGATGTATATATATATAAATAAATCGACGTAAAAAAAAAGTATCTCTGATTAAAAATCTGAAACCTAAAAAATACTTGTTCTTTTTAACATTTAAAAAATAAATTTAATTATAGTAAATTTAAAATTGGCTACCCAAAAATTTTCAAACCATTTTGCTTCTCACGTTTGGCTCTTTTGGTGCCAGAGGTTGCCCACCCCTGTCCTAGGATTATCAAAGTGGGCTCTCTATTGGCGAACTCGGGGGACCTATTACAGCCATCCTGTGTCCGTACCAATTATTGATTACCTATATCGGAATTGATTAAAGTAAACAATACTTGCCTTAGCTTGGAGCCGGGGTTAATAAAGACGGTTTGTTGAATGCGTACGTATTATTTGACGTCATACGCTAGGGTTGTAAGGTCGCAAAAACTTAATTGAGTAGGTCGGAGAGTATCACTTTCCAGCTATACGGTTTTATACGCAATTTAAAAAACACATGGTAGAATGAATATTCAAAACATCGTACTCAAACAGTTAAAATATTTTTTTGCAAGATTTTTTTGTAAAATTGTATTTGTTATATTTATTGTTTCGGCAGTCTCTTTTTGGTAATATTTATTATATTTTAACCTGTCCGGGAGTATGGCCGTACATGTACGGTCTTTTCAAACTTTCCGCAAAGGAGTATGTCTGTACATGTGCGGCCGATACAAAACGTAATTTATAATATGATTTATATCAAATCAAAAAAATAAAAAAAAACATGCTGAAAACATGATTTATATCAAAATTATCGAAACACCGATAATTTTGATGCACATGTTTATTAGGGGAAATATTTTTTAACAAGAAAATATTTTGCTTATCATACATACAATTATAAGTAACATATATGTAGATTTATACGTTCGTAATATAAATACATACATATAATTTTTTTTCATTTGATTTTATAAAATACATAAGTATACCATATTAACTTCAGAGTTTTGTTCATTTCATCCTTAAGATTGTAGAGATAGATAGATAAATAAGTCTAAACATATTTATTATATTATTATTATAATAAACGTTGCTTATACGTTGTTTTTACGTTGTTTATCTTGGAGCGTAATTTTCTTTTCCCTATATTTTAATCACGGCGAAGCGCCCTTGAGTAAGTATTTTACAAAAACGGTGATTTTTAAATTATCTTAATAAATTAATAGTAGCGCTTCTTTCAAATTCAGATATCATTTAGTGTTTTTGAGTTTTACGAAGGGAACATCAAAACCATGATTGTAATTTAACCTAAATTGACTTAAAATCATCTTAAAAGTGCCTTATCATATTTTGAAGTATGTACATAGTTTTTTTGTGATCAAACATTTCAATAAATATTATTTTTCTCTAAATATTCATACGCCGAGATTTTAATCAACACTCTTCCAGATATGAAAATATTGAATTGTAATAAACCAAGTTAGTGTTTTGTTAAATGTTATCTTAATGTGGCAGATAAACATCCAAATAATGAAAATATCATAATAATAAAAATGATTATGATTGTTATAAAATGGGCATAATTTTGTATTTTTTTATATTCAGAATGAAATAGTTAATCTTGCTCTAGAGAGATACGTAAAAGTACCCGACGGATCATATTATTGCGCGTGGGCAAAAAACATAATTGGGCACAACCCTATTACCAGATAACCGATAACGCTTATCCTCTCCGTGTAGATGTATAGCGTTATCTTTGCCCCATTAGTTATAACTATTGTTCCATGGCCGGGGAGCCGGGAGCCGGGAGCCGTCCCTTCCGAGGCATCTGCCCATAAAGGTAACATTAACGGAGGTAACATGGGACAAACGTTATAACTCTTTGATTTGTTAAAAATATGGCATTGTAATGGGAAATATACAGATACGCTTTAAAAGCAAACACGGTTGTTCGATACGGGTTGAGTTGTGTTACAGATATTAGTTTTTAATCAAAGATTCCCATCGCTGTGACCTAAAAAGTGGTCTTGTTCATATTGAGGGTGTGAGAAAACGTTACACAGCTATACATGCATTACAATTTACTCACAGACACACACACACATATTTATGTACATAAGGAAAAAAAACAATTACGCAATTTTAGGTGGGTTTAAAGAAAATTCTTCTTCTAACCCTTATCCACACCCTAAGTGCATAAGGCACTTCATGGTATAGAAGCAGTGTTATCTTAATCGTTAAACACAAGAAGGAAATGTGATCAGCCTTCCGCTTCATGTACCAGTCCAGAGTCATAATAAATAAATCTTGGACTGAAAAATCATGAGAAAAAATGAGGTGGACAAAGAAAATGAAAGAAAATTAAGTTGCAATTTATCGAATACTGGGTCTTGAGATAGTCCGTTTGATAGGTCTCATACATATTACACAAGTTTTGTCAAGTCTAATACTGGCGTATAAAAGTGGTATATTGAATATTCATTATTCATAGATACTGAGCTCGTCTTCTGATATGCATCGTACATAATATGTTCGATGTCCTAGATCAGAGATGCGTCTCAGGTCTCTATTAGGATGCATAATATATGCACAATTTGACATTACGTTGCATTCCTAAATTAACTATTTTTTTTACTTGTCATAGATCATCTGTTGAACGTAACAGCAACACACGCATAACTTAACATTGCTCATGGCGGATAGCGTGTTTCTTGACAGATGGCTTGTGTCACTTAGCATTTGAAATGTTTACGATTGCATTGTTGTTGTGTAGATTTTTAATATTTTCACTGCCTCACAAGTTTTGCGAAATAAATCATAATACAAATGCGTGCTGTCTAATTTATATAATTATCTTTTCATTACTGGATTAAGCTTGTGGTATTTTTTTAAATACCACAATTTATTTATCATTTTCTACCATACATCAACGCTTGACCGGGTAAAGGTAGTAGGATATTAAAAGAAATCAATTAAAAATCGATCAATACCTATATCTTATAAGTTCGAGAAGAAAACTGATGAAAATTAAAAAATAAATTGATAATAGTTTCGATTTAAAAAAAATGCAATCAATTTCCAATCATTTCATTTATTGATTCTGCAGTCTTAAAATTAATCCAATTATTATTTTTTAAACCCTTATCCGCACCCCGATGGTGCATAGGGCACTGCTTCATATAAACGCAGTGTTATCTCAATCGTTTACACATGAAGGAAAGGTGATCAGCCCTTCGCTTCCGGTACCAGTCCAGGGTAATGTTGAATAGATATTACAGTGTAAAAACCACTTATATTTATTTGACCCCCCCTGGGAATCGAACCCGGGACCTCCGGAACGGTAGCCAAGCGTGCTGACCATTACACTACGGAGGCGAACGTTACCAATCCGTTATCCAATTTTTTACTGAAGTTTTACTTGGTTAATACCACTATTTATAGTGGTATTTGCCAATTTTAATAAAACTTTATATAAAAATGAATTTCCAATTGTTCGATGAACAAAAGATGAACTCCCATTAAACATAAATGTGCAAAAAATAAATACGAATTTATCTCTAATACAGATCGGACGATACTGTACGCATAGACTCGCGTTAGCATTAACCGCCCGGGTAATTTGGGGATTTTGATTTTATTATTATTGCTTATGAGGGAAAACTTATTAAGGCAGAGAGCCGAAGGCAACAAAAGATAGGGGTTCCTTTACATGTGTGATTTTATAGTTTAAAACTCGATTGACGTGCTCGCGAACATCGAAGTTAGAAGCGAAGGAATCTCCGAAACCAATTTCTTCCTTGGGGATATCAATTTGAATAATCCGATGCGGAAACGAAGCGACACCACAAAAGACAAAATTTGAATACCTCTTTAAAAAAAATGGTTTTGATATTTTATTATTACACAGCGATTATGACCACTTCCTCAAGACTTTTGAAATTATGTTTGGCTTCTAAAAATGAGGCCTTTTTATATTCCTTACAAGGTAGATATGAATAGGTGTATATCTTTAATCAAACGTTTTTATTCACAATATTCATATAATGTCTAAATTTTTCTTCACAAATTCGGGATTTGTTCTACTCAGGGATTATTTATATTAAGTGTTTTCCATTCTCAACAAAGATGAATATGAATATAGAACCCTGGGTATAACAAGGCTTACGATCTATCAAAGGCTGGTTTAAATGATTAGTCTAAACACGTGTAACATTGCCATCTAGCCATGATTATAGCCAATCACACTTCATGAAATTTGGATGTTATATTCATACTTTAATTGAAAAGATAATGCATGTTCTGTTAAATTCCAAAATAAAATAAATTAAAAACAAAAAAGCTTTACATATTTTTTTGACATCTCATCAAAGAAGAAGAATATGGGACGGTCGTCAGCCCCATAAATGCCCAAACTTCCATATTCTTCTTCATCTTTGATAAGATGTCTAAAAATAATATAAAAAATAAGCTTTTTTAATTGGAGATAATCCAAATTTTGTGATCAAGTATTTGAACACACTGAAAATGTTGAAAATAAAAAAGCTTATTACCTTAACCAAAAAAAAAATATATTGCTGACCTCCATAGCATTTACCTGCAGATCATTTGATTACCATGCTGGGGTACAGTACATCAACTGGTACGTAACATGAAGTTTTACATATATACGAAAATACAAAGCAATTACTTAAACCATTTCAATTACAAAATTTCACATTTATAGAAATACCTAGAAGAGGGACGGGAGGGAGGAAAAGGGAAAGAGGAAAACACTAATATTCATGTCAAATACAAATATTACGAACGAAAGACACATCTTGATATCAGTGTCAACTCACAAAATTAAATTTAAAATTGCATTTATTATAGTAATTTTGTAATCTTATCTTTACCTGATGGTGCATAGGGCACTGCAACATATGAATGCAGTGTTGCCTTGATCATTAACACGTGAAGGCAAGGTAATCATCTTTTTGCTTCAGGTAATACTGAATAAACATTAGAGTCCAAGGTAATATTGAATATTGAATTTGAGTGAAACAATCACTTATATTTCATTGATCCCCCTGGGAGTTGATCCCGGGGCTCCAGTACGGTAGCCGAGCATGCTGACCATTACATTACGGAAACGGCGATGTAATCATACTTTTTTTAGACTCATCCCATTTCTATATTATGTGCCTCATTGATTTCCGTTATGTGATTTGAGGTTAAGTACTAATCGTGCGTCACCCGCGGCTGGAGTTCTGGAAAATCTCGCTCAGAATATCAACCATATCAGTAGATAAGGGACACCTACCGCGCAGGAATATGGGATGCCGGCACGTAGAATTTTACGAGAGCCGTATTGAAAGATTGACTCCTCTGCATGAATACGACCAAAGTGATATTGCCTCGAATTTTCATGGCTTTATCTTTTGATACCGAGCGCCGAGCCTTACGCAATACCGATCGTGTCATTTCGGGAAGTCCTCGCAGCAAAATTGGATGATTTTCTTATTAGACAATCTTTTCTCTGCTACAAAATATGAAAGACTTGCAAAAAAACTCTTTCAATAAATTTTGAGGACTTTTGTGCCTTTTTATGACTTAATTTAATGGTTCTTATGAAAAAGTATAACCCAGTTGGATATTGCGAATTGAGAGTTTGTATGAAAGGGCATTTTTACAAAATGCCATCATTTCATATTTGTGTCGTCTACTTTCGAAATCTGCCAGATCCATGTATGTCGTTATTACAAAAAATACAAAATTCTCCTGGTAACATTTATGTTTCAAAGATTTGTCTATCATTAGATAAAATATTGTGAAATAGAGAATTTTCCCATTTGTTGGATTTTTTTCAATATTAAAAAAAAATACACGAGACACAAACCGATAATGACGCCATCTTAATTTTTGACCTATCCCCGCTCTCTGATTGGCCGATATGGGTCAGAGGGCAAGTTTCATGAACATAGCGGAATTTGAAATACAACGCTGTTTTTAAGTATTTTTTACCAGGGTTTTCAAGTACCTATATAAAATTTTAAACAATAAAACCCACAATTGGCATTCCAACAAATATGTTTTTTTAAAGCATGTATATTGTTTTTTTTGCGTTTTTCTTTAATGGTTTGTAATTTTTTTATTGCTTCGCAAGCAATGTGAAATTAAGCATATAAAAATATGTATGCTCTCTCTATTGTTTTCTTTTCCATTTAACTTAACCGAGCCTCAACAATGCGTAGTCGGGTACAGCTTTATATAATAAAAAATCCTGCAATATTGCGATTGGCTTATTGAGGCGTCCAAAATGGACAAGGAAAACGTTTTCTTTAAAATTATCCGCTTACATTATAAACATTTAATCAAAATAATGACGAATACTAATAAAATGATAAAAGATAAAGAAATACTTTCTTAATTTTTTAGCAGCCGTGTCATAGTAAGATCTCTTGTAGAATTGCTATCAGTAGATTTAATAAAAAATATAAAAATCACTTTTTTTAATTCCACTCAATGAGTCTTATTTCATTACACTCTACTCGTTTCGGAAACTAACAGGTGTTTTCATCTACAGGTGAAAAGTTAACAGCATATTTAAAATTTGTATATATTTCTAAATTTTCTAAATTGTTCATGACTTAACCTTTATTTGTGATTGAATCTAATAATTTAAGCGTTTGTGAGTCAAATGAGTGGTTAGTTTCTATTATGTTATTTGCAAATTCTGAAAAATAATTACTGCTAGAAATACACAATGTAGTGAGTTATTAGATAAATTGTAATCATTGTATGGTAAGCCATTGATATGTTGGTTTCCTTAGATGTTAAAACAGTAAACCATATTTCAATAGGATGATAAATCGAAGCAATTAAAACCATATTTAGGTACATATTTAACATTAATACGGTAATCTTTTATGCCTTAATGGTGGTGTAAATGTCAATATCATACCACAGTTAAACTCATGTCTACATTGCTTTTCAGACTGCGGCTTAATATTAGAACAAATGTATCAACCTTCTTAATGATGAATCAGATTTAATTGTACTATTATCTAAGAAGTTCTTCAGAATGTTCATACTGTCTCCTCGAGAGAATCGATACTAACACGCTTTTGGGAAATGTAAGAAACTTTGTATCTATAGCCTCAGGCTTTCAAGTTTCTCTCTAGTGATACCAGAATATAGTATGGTATCTACATATATCGTTCACCTATCTAATACCTCAAATATCTATCAAATTATTCTAGAAACTGTTCTAACTTTGGTACAAAAAAGTTTTTAAGAAATCGATCCAAAAAACGAATTTTGAATCAATCATAATCATAAATGTTACAAAAGTGTATCAACTGATCAATTAAACCAGCGGATGATATTTAAATTCTAGATTCCCTCTTCATAAAAATGATGTTTGCGGCATACCTGTCAACACACAATATAACTCTATTTTTAGTAATTTATATCATATTTATCTATTATGAAGTTTTATTCTAGGGTACAAGTCTATTTTAAGTTTTTTTTCATTTAATTATATTTTTTATTTAAAAACTCGTGATAAATTTTAACAAAGTAAAATAATTTTAAATATGCATTTTTAAATAGTGAATAAATAAATTGTTTATTTGCATGTAGAATCTTAAGCGTGATTGTAATAAAATAATGTTTTAATAACACTACCATAAATATGATAGCTTGAAGTAGAAGTATTAAAAACCCGAAATATGAAGATTAAAATAGCTTACACTCAAGCTTTTATGTAAAACATATACGGTTTTATATAAATTTTTTTGTAACACAATCATAAAAAATTATTTATTTTAAAGATAAAAGCCGTGTTCAATAAAGGTTTTGTTTCATTATTAAAATATATTTTAGTAATTATACGAAAATAAAATAACCAATAACACATGTACAAATAAATGAAACTAAAAGGGGTGAGATATTTGAAACCATTTCAATGATAAAACTTTAAAACATGTAATTTTACCAAATAATATATTTGTTTGAATTATAACATATTTTAAACAACTTTGGTAAAAGAAAATAAGTTAAAATTTTAAAAGTTTTGTTTTGAAATACGTGTAAAGGGTTTGGAGCCTATGGGTTCTAATTATTTTACAACATTTTGAGTGTGTACAAATACTTGTTCGGTGTGTCCAAATACTTGGTCGTCAGCCCCGTAAATGCCCAGACTTTATTACTCTTCTTCATCTTTGATGAGATATCAAAAAAAATTATGAAAATAACTCTTGTAATTAGAGATAATCCTGATTTTGTGACCAAGTATTTGGACATACTAAAAATGTTGTAAATAAATTATCTGGTCAAATTATAAGCTTAAACAATAAAAATGAAAATGACATTTTATGGTGTTTCTCATGTGTGTGATTGTAATCCAGGATTCGGTCCTCACTTACTAATAAAAGTGTTTCTGCTCAATAAAAAGCTTCTTTTCATCTCACCAATAGATGTCTCTAATGAAGTTCTTGTGATTCAAGTACAATATTTCAGAATTGGTTCGTATATATAGAACTTCCAAAATTTGAGTAGTATGGTTGTCAATAATGGGTAGAATTAGTTGATGTTACATGTGTGTAAAGTGATCACTTAAACTACCCTATGACGGTCGTCAGCCCCGTAAATTCCCAGACTTCCATATTCTTCTTCATCTTTGATGATATGTCAATAATTAGTATCCAATAATGTTTTTAAACTGAGGAAACCATTCGACGTAATAATAAAAGGACCATACCGAAAATAATTTGGTCCTTTGTCCAGTAGAATGACAAAGCTGTTAACGTAAAACGATTATCGTGTTTAGTAAAACCCATCGACCAAAGTTTAAGAGTCTATTTGGACAATCCTGGGAAAGTTGGCCAAACTTCACACACTTCTTTATTCTGGATACAATCTTAAGTAAGGGGTCTACTTTCTAAATCATTCAACTAATTCTCTTTCCCATATTTCCTCTGTCGTTTGTGATAATTACGAGACAAAAGCCGTATTAGAGTAACTGTAAAAAATAAAGAGAAAAATCGTTATGTGGGGAGTGGACATGATTGATTACCAAATTCAGCTAGATAGAAATGAAGTCATCAATATTCATATCCGTCTCTCATTATACTTCATATATTACTTCAAAGAAATTTAAAAAAAAATACAAAGGAAATATCAAGATAAAGATTAAAATTCTTGAATGATATAAAAGTTTGGCGAGAATTTAAACAGCCGAAGTAATAAAATATACGAAATATGTGCGCTTTAGTCAAATTATTTTCTTTACAACGCCAAATCCTTGCTTGTGTCAACGTTAAAAGCCCTACTCTTATTTCGGAATAGGGGAAAACTTTGGGGAGCTTAAAAGTCAAGGCTCATTTAAAATTTTATTACGGCCGTTTTTTAAATGAAAGTTGGGAAAAGTTTTTGCATTATAGTCTTTATACCTATTAGACGTGCACGTATTTATACATGTTCCGTTCAAATACATTGTTATACAAGGGAAAATGGGGCCCGAGCTCACGATTTACCCGGGTTGGGTCAATATAATCGGTACGTAGTATGCAAATTAGATTGTATTATAAAACAGATGTACGAAGTTTTAAAGGATTAGGTTACTACATGATCAGAACATATGGAGTCCTACTCCTTCCTGCTTGGCTCTCCGGTATTTAGGTAGTCCGGCTACTTCAAGTTGAAATGTCCATTCAGACAAACTTGCTATTCATGGCAGTAAGTAGGTAAGTAACACACACATGTATGTACATGTTGAGTTATAGATGTGTTAAGTGCCTTTGCACATATCCTGCTATGTCACAATGTTTGTCGTCAAAGATTATATTGTAGGAAGGCAAAATTAATTCAAA
The DNA here is from genome assembly GCF_059751285.1 of Brachycentrus maculatus. Lineage (NCBI taxonomy): Eukaryota > Metazoa > Arthropoda > Insecta > Trichoptera > Brachycentridae > Brachycentrus > Brachycentrus maculatus. Next base: position 678,808 of record NW_028281131.1, read on the forward strand.
ATATTTTCATTCTATTGAGTATTTTATAGTGTGTATATTATACATATTTGTACCTGTATTTCGTAATTGTAACATATATTTTTAATTTTAATTTTACTTGATGAAGACTATTTCTTAAATTCTTTTATTACACGTGTTTCGATGGATTCCGAACCATTTTCAAACATCGTGATTATAAAAATGATATGTCATCGAAACATATATCACAATAACTTTTTGTTTGAGGTCAAGGTAAGGTCTATTGTGACCTTAGAGTACAACATACTTAGTCTTATTATTTCAATGAATTAATAACCAATAAGTATCGCGCAAAAGAATAACATTGAGAACATTTGCTGTAACAAGATGGAAGTTGTTCCATTGGAAAAAAACATATAATACTTCAAATAACGGTAAAAAAACTTCCCGTGTTTACGAAACCATTATTTGAGAGAAAGGAAATTTTAATAGATATGGTAGAGAACTTTCCGCGTTCACTCATATTACATAGAACTGAACACTGAACGAGTTAGGAATACAACACAATATTACGTTTCATTGAACAACACATGTCATAAAACACTCCTTAATGAACCCTTTGACGAGACACTAATTATTTATCTGGGTAATGATTTACGGTTCTAATCATATCAAAACATTAAGCATAACGCTGCTTCTCCGTAAGGCTAGAGAGAGAGAATAGAATGTCACCAATCTGTCGTTGCAAACAATCTTCGCTTCATCTGTATTATGCATCTTCTCAAACTATTCCGATTTCCGAGCTGACTACTTTCAAGTATTTGAAATAAGGAAAACTTGATCATATCAAGTTTTCCTAGTGTATTTTTTACATTTTTTAATTCTTAAAATATGAATATCAAAAATTGCCAGCTCGTTTCGATATTTTTTTTACAAACATAAGCCAGCTTATGAAATGAATACATATAGAAATATATCTTTAATCATTGTAATATAGAAAAACATTTTCCATTCTAATTTATTTAAAAAAAAAACTTAAATTTTATTACTTTTGTTTATACACCAATTTTATTTTTCAAAAATTATTATTTTATATCTTCTCTTAAAATCCTTTTTTTTTAAATTAAAATAATACCGGATGCTATATTTTTTAGATTATAAAATATACCCCACGCACAGGATAAGCCTATACCCAGTATTTTTTTGATAATGTTATTGATAACATTATGAAAATAATAATATTTTATTTATTGTTTCGGCATTAACTTTGTGGTAAGACATGTTACAATAATTAAAGAAAACACTTCGTTTTTTACCACTTGAGTTTAATTATAGACTACATGTTTCAGAAGCTAAACTTCCATCATTCAGGTCTGTATAATAACTAAAATATAAAATATAAAATTGTTCTATAAATAAGGATAGGGGGAAAGTAAGGGGAAGGGGTTAGTCAAGGAACGGAGTTTGAAAACAAAGGAAAAATTGAAAGCAATGGCGAAGAATTTTGAAACAATATATTATTTAATAAATTATTATTAGAATTCAGGTTTTTTTGTATTTCTAAATTTTCAAGATAATTCATAATTTGGCCTTTATATGGAACAAGGTGTAATAATTTTAATTTATGGGAGTGAAATGAGTGATTAGTATCTATTATATGATTTGCAAATTCCGAAAAATAATTACTAACAAGACCGCTTTGATGTTCTTTAATTCTAATCTTTAAATTTCTCGCAGTTTGGCCAATATATTTTCTATCACAATCTCCACACGAAATTTCATAAACACCACTTTTTTGTAATAAATCAATTTTAGATTTTGAGTTATCGAGGATTTTATGTAAATTATTATTTGTATAATATGCAGGTTGGATATGGGAGGGTAAGATTTTCGAAATATTTTTAGTTATTGAACCCGTATATAAAATTTTTCGCCAAGATTTATTTTTTATTGAATCATTATTAGGTGCTGAATATATGTATTTTTTGGTAAAATTATTTTTAATTTTATTTTTTAACATTTTATCTATTAGCGCGCTATTATACCCGTTGTTTTTTGCTATTAGTTTAATTGTGTTTAATTCACGATTATAATTTGAGTTACTGAGGGGGATATTAATTAGTCTATTTATATTTTAGTTATTATACAGACCTGAATGATGGAAGTTTAGCTTCTGAAACATGTAGTCTATAATTAAACTCAAGTGGTAAAAAACGAAGTGTTTTCTTTAATTATTGTAAAATAATAATAAATGTAATCCAACATTTATCAAATAAAAATTATTTATTGTGTGAAATGAGTAATGGTTGATGCATTTATTTACTGTGCAAGAATGAAGCTTTAAAAATAAGAACCACTTATCGCTTGCGACTTTATCGGTGTAAGCCGTTCGCGTTATGATGTGCAAATGATGGTAAGAAGCCACTAATAACTCTCAGAATCCTATCTCATTAAAGAGATCTAGTCGTGATCGCTTGTGGCATCTAATGAGCGTGAACTGGATACGTTACTAACCTCCTGTTAATTGTACCATTGATTTAGTGGCAAATCTCTCAATTACTTTCAAGTATTTATCTACAGCACACGCAAATACTTGGTTTGACTACTCGAGGAAGCATGATTTGTAGTTACACGGAACGTTCACTTACAAGAGGGACCCAGGTACAGTCAATTAAATATAATCGATGTGTATACGTAAAACTAACTAACTAACTAACCATCACGCCGCTTCCCCGCAGGGGTAGGCAGAGAGAATAGAGCGCCACACCACTCTGTCCTTGCAAACATTCTTCGCCTCTTCCACGTTCATGCATCTCCTCATACATACCCGCCGATTGTTACGACTCCTAACCTGACCACTTTCAAGTATTTGGCATACCTGATCGTGCCATGTTTTTCTCGGTCTTCCTCTGCTTCTTTTCCCGCTAACATTCGCCTCATAAATTTGTTTTACCGTTCTTTCCTCACTCATTCGTTCTACATGTCCAAACCATCTCAACACACCTTTCTTAATTTTATCGATAATGCTTATCTCAGCTTTGCATTCTTTCCTTATTTCACTATTCGCACATCTATCATACATCGTTTTGTTACACATTCTTCTGAGAGATCGCATTTCGACTGCATTCAGTCTACTTTCATCCTTCTTTTGCCAACTCCATGTTTCACTTCCATACATTAGAGTTGGAACCAGGACTCCGTTGTGCACTGCCAGTTTAGCTTCCGCTGATAGGTTTTTATGTGTGTACGTAAATAACGATTTTAATTTAAGTATGATTTGTCAATATTTTTCAAGTATTCAAATTATCCATTGGGTTTATTAATAACTGTGGAAAGTGAGAAACAATAAAAGTATTTGGACACACTCAAAATGTTGTAAATAAATTATCTGGTCAAATTATAAGCTTAATAATGAAATGAAAATGGTATTTTCTGGCGTTTCTCATGTGTGTGATTATAATCCAGGATTCGGACCTCACATACTAATATAAGAGTTTCTGCTTAGTAAAAAGCTTCTTTACATCTCACCAATAGATGTCTCTAGTGAAGTTCTAGTGATTCAAGAACAAGGTTTCTACAATAAATTGGTTCATATATATATATATATATATATATATATATATATATAAATAAAATATACATATATATATATATATATATATATATATATATATATATATATATATATATATATATATATATATATATATAAATATATATATATATATAAACATACATATATATATATATATATATATATATATATATATATATATATATATATATATATATATATATGTATATATATATAAATATATATATATATATATATATATATATATATATATATATATATATATATATATATATATATATATATATATATATATATATATATATATATATATATATATATATATATATATATATATATATATATATATATATATATATATATATATATATATATATATATATATATATATATAAATATATATATATATATATATATATATATATATATATATATATA